>NW_015163190.1:63204-79951 GCF_001447785.1 Gekko japonicus | reverse complement strand
TGTTGAAAATATTGTTTTGTTTCCTCTTTCAGCAATTCAACTATCATTTTCTTATCCAACAAATCCTCATTTATTCTCCATAAAAAATGTTTACATCTTTCTTTCATATTCCACATTACAGGGTTGTGGTCCGAAAAACATCTTGGCAAAATTTCAATTTTGTGTGTATTTATAGATAATTCTTCCGACATCCAAATCATATCAATTCTGGAAAAAGAACTATGTCTATTGGAATAAAAAGTAAAGTCTCTTCGTTTCGGGCTCCATTTTCTCCATACATCTTCTAATTTTTCTTGCTTAATTAATTCAAAAAAAGTCTTTGGCAATTTTCCACTCTTGTTGCCTTTTTGTGTTTGTCTATCCAAAAGGTCCACTGTACCATTAAAGTCCCCGGCTAAAATAACTTGATCGAACGTTTGTGATTGTAATTCCTCTAATAGGTTCTTTCAGGCTACCTACCCGAGGCAGTAGGCTGTTCTGGGGCTTGCGACTGGCAGGGCGTGGGGTTGAGTGGCAGCCGTGCGGCTTGAACATGCCAATTGTCTTGGTTGGCAACAGTGGCCCGGGTGCTGCGGCTTGCACAGGGTTAGAGCTGGCTGGGGAATGCCTGCAGATGCCGGTTGGTGGTCGGAATCTCGATCTTTCCCTCAGCCCACTCTTTGGGCATCTTGGTAGGCTGGGGTGAGAGTTTGCTGTCTTAGTGTGCTCCTGTGGAGGGAGTGCCGGTTATTATCTCATTCAGCTGAGTCATTGCTGTACCCTTGCGGGCGGCCATTTTGGGTCCAGGGCCGGTTGACCATTTTGTGCCCAGCTCCTATTCAGCCTTTTTCTTATTGCTCAGGTCTGCCATTTTTTTTTGCTCCAATCTCTACCTCAGTGGTGATTAAAAGGCAGCTGCTTTCAGCTGGAAGGGATTTTTTCTTTTCTATTCTTTTGTTCCAGGGTAGGGAATCACAGTATGGCTCCCAAAAAAGGCTCTGGCCATTCTAAGGGCAAACAGCCAGCCCCCAAGCCATCCCCTAAGTGGCCTGCACCAACCTTGTCCTCTTCAGATGACGATGATGATGCGGTGCAGCAGGCTATTTTGGATCACTTGCAGGCAGTTGAGCAGACAACAGGAATCTCAACTCCTAGTGCGAAGCCTGCAGGTGGAGCACGGGGACAAAAAAAATGCACTCTGTTGCCAACAAGCATTTTCAATCCAAGGTTTTAACATGTTTGTCTCTCGTTGAAGGGCACACGGTCCCGCAGGTGCCTAGCAAGGATGGGGTTTGAGTGAGTCAGAACCTTGGCACATCTTCTGCATCGATGGCTTCTGAACAGCAACGCCTCACCAACGCCCTGGCCAGTTCTTCCACGACAGCGGGTGTGACACATGCCACTCTGGAGGTGGTTGGCCCTGGGATCAACCTGCGGCTGGAGGTTCGGCGCCTGTGCTACAGTTGGTATCACCGTGTAGTCATACTTGTGGGCAGAGCTGTGGCACTTCTTCCCTGTCTGGCACCCCACAGTCCTACATGCCATGGTGGGGGGGCTCATCACCTTGTGGTGTTTATTTACTTATTTATATTTCTACCCCACCCTCCCCATGAATGGGCTCAGGGCGGCTAACAAGCAAGGGCACCATGTGCTAATACATAAAACCAAGTAACACAAGATAAAATCAAATAAATATCAAAATTACATAAAGTGCTCAGTACTGTTGCTCTTAAATTAAGACAGGATGGTGTCCAGTAGATGTTGCCTCCATCCCCGTACAACGGTACTGATCTACTGCGCCACTGAGATGCCATCGTTCTAGGGCCACTCCGTTCCCAGTTATCAACCGGGTTCGTTGGTGATGGTGGTAGTGGTGGCTCCTAATCGAAAGCCTGGCAGAAGAGCTTCATCTTGCAGGCCCTGCGGAACTGTACAAGGTCCCGCAGTGCCCTGATCTCCTCCAGGAGCTCATTCCACCAGGTAGGATCTGCCACTGAGTAGGCCCTGGCCCTGGTTGCAGCAAGCCGGGCCTCCTTGGGGCCTGGAATCACTAGGCGATGTTGTGCCCCAGACAGTAGTGCTCTTTGGGGTATATATGGGGAAAGGCGGTCCCTCAGGTATGTCGGACCCTTGCCATATAGGGCTTTAAAGGTAAGAACCAGCACTTTGAAGCAAACCCGGTATGCTATCGGCAGCCAGTGCAGCACTTTCAGCACAGGCCGGATGTGCTCTCATCTAGGGAGACCCACCAACAGCCTGGCCGCAGCATTCTGCACTAGCTGCATCTTCTGGATTTGCGACAAAGGCAGCCCCATGTAGAGAGCATTACAGTAATCTAACCTCGAGGTGATCGCCGCATGGATCACTGTAGCCAGGTCGCCACGGTCAAGGAAGGGAACCAACTGCCGAATCAGACTAAGGTGGTAAAAGGCCGATCTGTCAGTGGCTGCCACCTGGGCCTCCATAGTTAGGGAGGAATCCAGGTGCACTCCCAAACTCCTAACCTCCAGCGCTGGCACCAAAGGCGCCCCATTGAAGGTTGGGAGAGGGATCCCCAACTCTGAACTGCCCCAGCTCAGGCACAGGACCTCCGTCTTTGCTGGGTTCAGCTTTTGCCGACTCAGTCTGAGCTCAGCTGTAGTCATCTTAATTTTGCATGTAAGGTGGTGGTGCCTGGCTGAGCGTTTTTGCGCAGGTTGTGTGCCGTGATGGCTGGGTTACAGTGCCCTCACCACAGGACCCACGTTACCGCCTGGCGTCCGACTGGACTTGGAGATGTGGATGAAATTTCTTGCTTCTTTCAACGGCATTTCCTTCTGGAGGGAGGATCTTCAGTTAGAGGCTGAACTTCAGGTCCATTCAGACGCCACCGGGTCCTCTGGGTTTGGTGTTTATTTTGGGGGGAACTGGAGCGCAGAGGCATGGCCTACTTCCTGGGTTGCTGAGGGGCTGACAGCCGACCTTACTTTCCTTGAGTTCTTTCCTATCTTAGTGGCAGTTCACCTGTGGGGGGAAGAGTGGGAAAACCGCATAGGGCACTTTTGGTACGATAATCTTGCGGTGGTGTAGGTCATCAATTCCCTTTCATCCAGGTCCCAATGAGTCATGCAATTGGTCAGGGCCTTTACACTTCATTGCCTCCAGCTGAACATTTTGTTTTTGGCTCTGTCTCATAAAAAGATGGAGAGGTTTCATTGGCTGGCCCCAGACACCGACTCGCAGCTGGTGCAGATGCCTCCAGGGCTGTGGTTGGTTGGAAGGTGGAAGTGCACAGGGCAATAGGACTAGCCATAGCACCAAACACCAAGCGGGCTAGTTATTCATTTAAAAGGCAAATGTAGTTATTCATTTAAGAGGCAAATGTAGTTATTCATTTAAGAGGCAATGATTTAGGCCTGATCAAAGGAAAGGCATTAATCCTTCAGGCACATGAGGATTTTCAATATATACGCTGGCAGTGGCCAGGTACCCTAATCATCTGGTCAGCTATGATATCCTGCCAGGTGTGGCGGGGGGTGAAAAATCCTCTGGCCATTGACAAGGCTTGCCATAAGGCAAATAGAGAATTGCAGAGGATTCTTGAGGGTGGTTTTGGTCTCTTTTTGCCACACTCAGGCATACATGCTGGGCATGTGGATCTCTACTGGCCAGGTGGTATCCATCTGTCAGAAATGAGCATGGATATCTTCCTGGAGGACTTACGGCAAGGGCTGTGGGGGGCCTTGGGCCTCCCGATGGGCATGAAGGCCTAAGCAGAGGCTTGCCCATGGCGGTGGCAGGGTTCTATGCAGTATACAGATTGCGGTCCGGTGAGCACCAGCTAACACCCATTATTTGGGATTGAAGGGGTTCTGTGAGTACAGTCTTTGTGCCTTGCGGTAGAGGGTGGGGAAAACAGACTCTCAGGTCCTCCCTTTGAGCCTAGCGATTTAAAGGATGTGCCTACGGGGTTGTCCTGCAATGGCTGGCCGGCCGGGAGGGACACACTGCTGATGGCTCCCGCAGAGAAGGAGAGGGTGCCAAGGAGAAACTCTGTCAATAGCATCCTGCAAATTAACATACCACACTGATAGAAGAGTCTACAGTGTCACCGTGGAAGCTCTTGAAGTTCCCCAAAGCTGATTGGAAACCAGTGGGCTCAGACCATCCAAATTGGTCCCTTTCCTTACAAAGGAAGGTAGGCATCATAGCCTTCAACTTCAGAAAGTAATGGTCTGACCATGACACAGGCTGTAGTATCAACTACCTCCTACCAGATCATACCGAAGTATGCAGAAAAGAAGATCCAGTGTCTGTATTTATCAGGCACAGCACAATCAGAGACAGCCCCATGGACAGTCCAATGAAGTCCTGAGCAACACAAATCAAGAAGGCCTCAGTGTCAGTGTATGGTTGTGGTCAATACTGTATGGTTGTGGTCAACAGCACCTCCAAATCTAAGTTTGTAAGCTCAATCATGGCTACTACCAGCAATGTAGGACCATTATGGGAACCTGCAGAAGGAGAAACACACACAAAAGAAGATAATCACATACCCCATACCTCATCTTATAGTTGGTGAGGGACCATATCCTCTGCACTAGACTGTATATCATTCACTTGATATTGGCCCTCATGGTAACTGTCTTTTACTATCAGCTTTGAGTTCCCATTTTAGTAATGACAAGAAACCAGATATTGTTGACTGGGATCTGAAGAGGAGACACGATATGTACCATCTAAATAAATTCTTTTTAAAACAACCCAATGTCTTGATGCTTGAGAATGTATATAAAGCTTGTACTGATTGGGGGGGGGGGTGCTTTAAAGGATGTACTTTTATTCTTCCATGAACTGGAAAAAAGAAATAGCCTGGCTAATGGTTCTAAAGAAAAAAAAATACAAACCTTTGTGAACCAGTCATCCTTCCTACATGTGTTATACTGCATCCCAATGTACCAACAGCGTAGGAGGAAGTTTGAATTTTAGGGGTCATTGAGCAATGGATTTTCCCCAATGCATCTCAATTATAGAAACACAAGTGCTAAATAACTTTGCGCAGAGGTACTGTGAAAACACAGTGTTCAATAGCCCTCAAAATTTTCTATTTGTTACCTGCAGTGTTTGAACTAATGGTGGTACATTGTGTAAGAATACAAAGGTATAAAGCATGTAAGAACATTTGTTGAAGACCTCTTAAACGTTTTTCTTGTACTGTCTACTGTATTGCTGCTCTACCATTAATGTGTATTTCTTTGCTGTGTAGCATTTCTCAAAAGGGAGAAATCCATTTTTAAATGATGTTTTCCTTATTATATCACAACAATAAATGCAATAACTGGATAAAATCCAGCCATGTTTAAGCACTTTTGTGTCACATTGGTTTCACTGTGAGAGAGTTACATATGTGTAAACCTCCCACTGAAATGGAAACAAGAGAAAGAATGTGAGCTGTCTCCATGTTGAGAACTTTAATACTCCCTTCAGATATGATGGAGAATCATGAAAGAATGGATGCAATCATGTTCCCTTCCTGCATTTATCTTTAGGTCTGATTTGATTCCTAGCAACTTGGATATTCCTATTGTATTGTGGGCATTTGTATTCCATACTAGTGGAATTGTATGACTGCATAATATTGCCTTGAAGTGGAGACCTATAAATACGTCAGTGTATTACCACTTTTACAAGTACTGAAAAAGGATTGAAATTTTAAAAAACACATTAAAAGTGGGTTCTCCTGCAGGTATTTTATTTTGGGGGGGGGTGAAGTGTTGGTCTGAATAAAAAAATCAGAGGAGATCCTGTATATGTCTGCTTTTGTTTGGGATATATGCACAGTGCTTAAAATATAAAGGCCTAGTTATCTGCCTACGTAAAAATCCAAAAGAAGGTTATGCTATTCTTTTCTAAACTAGTATATTCCACTATCACTTTTATTACCAACCACTACAGCTGGAAATGTTCTTATTTAATATTATGCCTGATGTTAAAGATAATCGACTTAAACATTTAATTATACACATAGTCACGGCAGCAAGAATACTATATGCTAAGCATTGGAAGAAAACAGAGATACGAATGGAAAGCGGCCTTTTGACAAAAATCTTTGAGACAGCAGAAATGGACATACTATTGAACTGTTTGAAAGACAGAAGTAAGCAAAATGGTAAGGATAATTGGATACCATTTCATCACTGGGTAGAAAGAAACCCTGAAGCTCAAGAATAATGGACTCAAATATTAAAATCTTAGAGAAACTCTAGCTTGAACTGTGGAAAGCTTAATTTTCTTTTTTCAGGATTCCTAAGAGAAAATCTCAGCAAATGGATCAACTGATAACAAATTTAGTAATTATATAAAAGAAAGGAAATTGTAAACAGAAATAGAAACTTGTAACAGTTATAATACAAACTTGAAGGAATTTCCCTATATGTCTTACTCCATACCCCTTACCCTTCCTACCCTTTATTGTCTGGTTCTATTATGTGTGAAAATCTAATAAAATTATATATATAAGTAAGCTGGCAAAGGGTGTAATAGGCTAGTACTGGGAATCATTGAGCCAATGGGAGAATGGAGCACCATTCATGTTGGATGGCAGCCACCTCCACGTCTCAGTTCCGCACCCGGCCACCTGGCTGAAGGGGTACCCCCACAGGAAGGACATGGTACATAAGGAGAAGGGGTTCGGAGAGGCATAGCATGGCCAGCAATCTGAAATCAGTTAGGGGTTTAGAACACATGGTGCAACAAAAAATAGATAAGGAAGTCTGAGAAGGTAGGGTGGTGGGACCCTTTGATGAGTTGCCCATGCCTACGCTGCACATCTCACTGCTTGTCAGGCTCACTATGTGTTTTATAGTTCACCTGCCATAGAGGAAGGAGGAGGGGAAGAGGGGTGTGAAGACTGAAATACTTTCGCTTTCCTAAATGATTTGATGTGCCAGACACTGTGTCGCAGAGACCTGTTCAGTTTTATTTATGTTGAGGAGTACGTGCTTAGTGGGGGGGGGGTAGTTGACTGTTATTTCTGGTGGGCAAATACCATGGGGTGATTGGGTCCTGATCTTTAGTGACTTTGCTTGAACACAATATACCTGAAATCTTCGCACTTTTATCTTCATTCCTAACAAAGCTCGTGTTCAATATAGTATCTACCCATGTCTCAATAAACTTTCTTCGAAGTGAATGGTGTTGAGAACTGATTTAACCAGGACTCTGACACCACTAGAGGTGGTCCCAAAAAAGTAACCAGGAAAGTATCAGTTGATCGTCACTTGTTGTACCCACACGGGGGCTCGGTGAAGGATGGGATCCTGGATGAGTTGGCCACAGTGGAGTACTCTGCCTTTGCAGTAATGATAATGGTGTGCTATGGGAGGGGCACTTTGATTGGAAAGTATGATATTAAGTCAGCTTTCTGTTTGTTACCAGTACACCCCAGTGACATCAGTTTATTGGGCTTCACCTTCAGTGGCCATGTCTGTTTTGACATAGCATTGCCCATGAGTTGTGCGATTTCTTGTGTGGTGTTTGAGAAGTTCAGTTCCTTTCTAGAATGGGTTTTCAGGCAACGGGCCTGGACTGATAGGGTCACGCGCTACCTGGATGACTTTTTGTTTGCAGGGAGAGTAGGGTCGAATGACAGCCAGAGGCACATGGATACTTTTCAAGACCTGGCAGCAGAGCTTGGTGTCCCATTGGCGAAAGAGAAGATGGAAGGCCCGACTGCCAGTCTGTCCCACTTGGGTATTTTGATCAATTCAGAGAGGGAACTTTGTGCCAGGGTGATTAGGTGGCTGAACTGGTGACTTTGCTGTGGGGAGCATGCATGCAGAGGAGCCTTACCTTGTGTGGGTGGCAGGTGCTGCTTGGGCATCTGAACTCTGTCTGCAGGGTGGTGGCCCCAGGGTGTGCATTTGTACATAAGATTTGTTACTGTCTTAAAGGAGTGTCCAATCCCCATCATCATATGTGGGTCTCTGAGGGGATCAAGGCTGACATACACATGTGGCTGGGATACAATAGGGTGTCATTCTGGTGCAACACTGCACTGTTGGAGGCCTCCCTACTGATCTCCTTGGATGCTTCGAGGAGCCTGGGGTTTGAGGTCTTTTTCTGGAGTAGTTTGTGAGCACAGCGTTGGCCAAAGGGACTGGGTGGTGGTAGGCCTCAGAAGAGATTTGACCTTTTTGGATTTTTTTCCAGTGGTCATGGTAATTCATCTATGGCACATCCAGCTAAGAGACTGGGTAGTCAAATTCTGGTGTGACAATCAAGCTGTGGTGCAAGTGGTCAATTAGCTGCCTCTTGACCAATGGACATGTAACTGGTCAGAGCCTTTGTGTCACATTGTTGACAGTATAATATTTTGTCTGTGGCAGAGCATGGGAGTTAGTTCTGGAGGCCAACAGAGAGCCAGAGCCAATGCCAGAGGCTTTTTGGAAACTTGGTAGAGTGAGGTCCAGTGGGCAGTCAAGGCATTGTTAGCACCAGGTACAAGGGCTTCCTACAAGGGGGCAGTTGGAGGTTTTCTGCAAATTATGGAGCAGCCATGGACTTAGCCAGCAGTGGCTGGTGCCAGTCAACCATTTACTACAGTTTGTGGTTGTTGTCCTGCAGCGAAGGAACCTAGTGGTCAGGTCAGCAGTCTCCTTGCTGTTGGTGGTCCTTCAGGATTTGGATGTCCTTAGGCTGTGGTTCCCTGACACTGTGATTGTATGGTCAAATATGCTACCCGGGTGGATTTGGAGGGGGGTTTACTGGCCATCAAGAGTGGATAAGGCCAGACGCTTGCTGAATAACATAATACACAAGCAGGTAGGGGGTTGCAGTAAAAATAAGCTAGAAGAAATAAAACTACTGCAAGTATGCAATTAGTGGTTGTAATAATACTAGTCTTCCAAGTGAGTACAAAATTACAAAATATACAGTAGCAGCAACATTTTGTATTCCAGATGATATATAGATGGATGAAATTCCCCGAAGTTGGTGTTCCATTTTGTGATGACTTCCTCACACATCAAAACTCCTAACAAGAAACATTCTTACAGTTATTTCAGAACAATATACCTTGCTACAATTATAATTGTGACTTAAAAGATAACTCAAATACATACATAAAGAAGTGCTCTCACACAGTCACAAATATTCCAAATGGATTTTTTTATCAATCTACAATAAAATTCCATATCAAATCACTGTGGTCATGTACAATATTCATTTCATACTAACAACACATTTGCCAAGGTTATTTAACACATTCAATAAAAACTCTTACCCTAAATGTTTGTAGTGTTCATTCCTGTTGTATAACAGACCAAAGCGTAAATGCGGACTCATCAGCCTTATCTGGTACTCATTACCATAGTCTTTTATATTTGTTTCTTAAAGGTACCTCATGCTCTAAATGCTAATCACTAAACATCCTAAGGGAACTTACATTTTAAAAAAGGGACCACTAACAGCAACCCTGCAGTCCAAGTTGGTGAAAACTCCAGATGCTCTTACTAATATAAAACGGCATGTATTAAGACACGAGAATCACCCAATTTGTATTCTACACCTAAGTGCTTACAGAAAGCTAGCCAGGTCTATTGATATATTAAGTCCAGCTGGTTGGCAGGTGTTTAGTCTAAAACACCAGTATGCCTCCCTTTGCAACAATAATTTCCATGTATCAATGATCTCATAAGGCTTGGGATGAATTACTTCCAGCGTAACGCATTTAAAGTCCTCAGGACTATGATTGTACTCTAAAAATGTGATACGTGGGGCTGATACGGAGTTGCCAGTGTTCATGGGGCTGGAGTGCCTGCTGTCTTCATCCACTGGGGCACTAGGACCTGCCTCTGCTGCCTCAGGGTCCTTAGAAGCATCATCTGGCTGAGTCTCAGAGATACTGACCACTGATCAGCATCAGCTGAGCGCTCTTCAGTTAAAGCAGACTGACCCACAACAGCTACAGTACAAAGAAGAAATGAAGCACCCCAATCATATTCTGTCAAGACTGAAAGTGGAGAGTTTAACAGAAATAGATGACACCTTCTTCCTGCTTCCATGACAGAACAATCACTTCTGAGGAAGTACCTGAAAAACCAAGTCCATCTAATAAGATCATGCCATTTTACAAGACTGATAGCAACAACAGGGGTCTGAGCATCACCTTTTCTGCTTGAGATATTCAGAAGCCATTGCAATTTTAGAAACTACTTCTGATCAATTAAATTCTAAAGTTGTTCATAATATTGCTAAACTGTAGTTTACTTTAAACTAAAAGGTGACAATGGACATAATCATATTTAGGTACTAGTTACCTATCATTTGTTACAGTTGGAACAGAGGTCAGAATTTTCTTTTGCTATGTGATTCCTGTTTCTTTCTGTAAGATCATAAAGAATATTGCTGTCATCCTGAATGGTGTTCTTTGAAACTTCTGTGACACTTGGAATGCTATTGGGTTTCTCAATGACCAGATCAATAATAGCCACTACTAATCTTCCCCCACAATATGTAGCCACAGAGGAGTGTTTGATGTTATCTGACACATACACTGAGTTTATGCAAAACCTGAAATACTTCCAGAATCCTCTGCAATATTTCAGGGTTCCATAGCAGCTATTTAGGGGCTTTGCTATAGTCAAGGTAGTGTTGAAAGGGTTCCCTGCTGCTAGAAAACTGTAACATTTGTGTTTTAGTTGAAGTTGGGTATAGATGAGGAAAACTAGCCATGTGTCCAGTCTTCCTAATTCATTATATGCTACTGTGTTTGATTTATGAATAGTGAATTCTGTGTAATAAAATATAATTTACCTGTAACCAGGGCCAGCCCCAGCTTATTTTGCACCCTAGGCAAGGATCCCTTCTGGCGCCCCCCCCCACGTGCACCCACCAGTTGGAAGCTTTGATGCCAGGCTTGGCAAAGGCACTTGAGCCGGTGTTGGGGGGGTTAGGGGGAGGACGCGGCCACCGACCACGCTGTTGGCAGAGCAGAGGCTACAACCTGCTGAGGCGGGGGGGGAGGGAGGACTGGGGCAGCTCACTGGGTGAGCTGCAACCGCGACGTCCAGGGAGGATGGCATAGTCAGTGTCTGAGCACGCAGACCTGGAGGCAAAGGGAGCCAACAGAAATCCCCGCCACTGGGGGGGGAAGGTCGGGTGTAGGAAAAACCAAGAGGAAATGGGTCCTCCATTGCACGCCCAAGAGCTTGCAATGTAAAGGCGGCATTGCCTGCCCCTCCCTTGTGATCCCTTAACATCTTTTTTTCTCCCTCTCCCTTGCGATCCCTTCCACCTGTTCTGCCCAAGGGAGGGCAGACACGCCGGGCATTGCAACTGGGGGGGGCAGGCAGAAGGGATCGCAAGGAAGGGGGAGAAAAAAGACGTTAAGGGATCGCAAGGGGGGAGGGGGGAAATCACCCCTGGCCTCTTGACAATGCCCCTCCTTGGAGGGGGATTTTACCCTCCTAAAGGGAGTACTTGGTCCAGAAGGGGGGGGGCACCAGTTACACTTTGACATTCCCATGAGAAAGCAAACTGAAGTGAGACACCCCGCCAAAAAAACCCTGGGTCTGAAGATCAGATGGAAACACTCCCTGGCGCCCGGCCTGACATGGTGGCCCCCTTTCTTCACCAACCTGGCAAGCCGGCAAGTCACCCCCCCCCCCGCATGTGACCCACCATGACTCAGGGACCGACCTGCATTGGCCTTTTCTTCGGTCTCACTCCTTTCCCCCTGAAGCCTCCTGTGTGGAGGAGAGAGAGCAGAGAAGGGGCTGGGGGCCAGCGAGGGAAGGAGAGGGACTTTTCAAACTTTGGCGTTCCTGCTGCACGGCTCCCGCACACATTCTTACCCGTCGTCTTCTGGCTCCGATGGGTTGTCCGGCTCCATCATTCCCCAGCCAGCTGAGCCCCCTGCCGCGGACAGCCAAGCCCCCATGGAGACAGAGAAAAAGCACCGTCCGTCGCCCCTTCCTAGGGCCATTCGCCTGAGCCGGGCTGCGGCAGCAGTGGCACCTCCATCAGGGGATGCGTCTCTTCCCGGGCGCTGTTGCTGAGGCTTTGGCAGTGGCCACCTTTCCCCACATGCTTAGCAACCCTCACAGCTTGCAGGTGGCCCTTGTCCAGCATCTCACTTGCCCAGGCGGCATCCTCTCTGTGCTCCTGCAGCTGTTGCTCAAAGTTCCCGGCTGGGAGGCGTCTGGTGGAGCTGCCGCTGCCGAGCCCCGCGGTTGCGTAACTCCTGGTCAGAGAGATGCAGGGCTTTTGGTGGGGATGGGAGGCTTTGGCGAGGGGACGGGTGCAGTTTGGTGCCCTAAGGGCCGGCCCACCATAGGCGAATGTCTAGTTTGCTTAGTGAGTGAACCCGCCCTGCCTGTAACCATTCAAAATCTTCCTAATTCCATTAACTGAAGGAATTAAAATCCTACATCAATATATAATTAAAAGCTGCCATTTTACCAACTCTGATATAGTGGTCATAGGTTACAATAGTGGTCATAGGTTTGAATAGTTATAAATAAATCATGAATTACGATCCATAAATCAAATAAAGTAGCAGATAATTAGGAAAACATAGCAGAGTTCCATAAATACCACTAGTCTAAATTTTTTTTGTTACAATCTTAAAACTACAGTTGTAGTTTGCATCTTACTTTTCTCAGTTGTTCTTTTCCTCTTAAATTGCCTACAGTTCATCTCCAAAGCAGAAAAAAGTTATAATTTGGGAAATGCATATTCCCTCTTGCTCTTTCATACAAATTGGATAAAGCCCACCTTACTTTCGATAGTCCTATGAACATTAACCCAACTTCTCAATATTCCCTATATCAGAATTGCATATACAACCCCTGTTTCTGTATGAAACATCATATAGTCATCAGGTAACATTGTTTGTTTTCAGTAATAAAATATAGGTTGAACCCAGACAATTTTCTCATTCAATGTACTTTCTACAGTCCCCATTCCATATAGTTTTTGTATGTACAGGTTCTATGATCTCTAGCATAGTATTTTTGGTGGTCACAAGGGATTGTTTCCTTCCTTTATAACCAGTAGAACAGCCGATTGGATCAATCCAATAAAAACCATAAGCTAAAATCTTTACTTATGACAAAGGATATTCTCACAATACCCATTTGCTAGTGCTTTACTTTGGCATATTATAATTTATAAAATTACTCTTGTTGAAAATGAAATGATTATCACAGTCCTCAGATATGGTCAATGCTGTTGTTTGCTGAGGTTACATAAGTCCCCATGTGCAGTCCACAAAATCTCTACCATTATGCTTATATTGTCACGGAAGCTATAAAACACTGGGCTAACACTGTTAAGTGACCTTTGGCATAGATGTGGAAGCTCAAGTAGTCCAGGCAGAGAGACCGTTGAGCAGTGGGGTAAGCAGTGCACTACTACCTGTCTGTCTGACATTGGGGGGCCCTTTTGCAGGACCATTAATTTCAGGAGTGGTCATGTTAGATATGTGGGATGTGTCACATCTGTGCAAGTCAGTACTAGGAGTGAAATTTCAATAGCCAATGATATTTGATCCCTAGGGGATGAGTCTTTCTCACTTGTGTCAAATCTATCCCCTGCCCCCATCCCTTGTGTGGAGAAATGCCTTGTCTCCTGGGAGGTAGGATGCATTTTAACCATTTTTTTCCCTCTCAGCTAAGAACAAGCAGAAAAATGAACTAAGACATCACTCCAGATGGCAGTGATCAGTTCTCCTGGAGAAAATGGTGGACTCTGTGGTAGTCAGGGCTTCAGAGCACGGAAGAGGCTACAGGTGTGTGTGTGTGGGGGGGGAAATGGGAAGCTGAGGAGTGAGGGGAAAATAAAGGTAGGTTGATGCTTGGCTGGGAAGGAGATAGGGTTGCCAACTCCAAGTTGGGAAATTCCTGGAGATTTGAGGTATGGAACCTGGAGAGGGTGAGGTTTGAGGAGGGGTGGGATCTCAGACAGGCACAATGCCATAGACTCCACCCTCCCAACCAGTCATTTCTTCCTGGGTAACAATTGTTGCCAATCTTCAGGTGAGGGCTGGAGATCACTCAAAATTACAACTGCTCTTCAGGTAGCAGAGATCAGTTCCTCTGGAGAAAATGGTGGACTCGGTGTCATTATACCTTGCTGAGGTCGCCACAGCACATTGATGCTGAGTGACCAAGGCCTTGGCACTCTCCCAGAGCCTCTTTCTAGATCTCATATTTATTTCCACAATGAGCCTTATTCCTGGTATGTGAATAACGACAATCAGTTTGCTGTAAAAATGTACCTTAAACCAACGGATAGGAATTCATACTTATTTTTCACTTCTGACCATCTTTTTCATTTACGATCTAATCTTCCATATGATCAATTTCTTAGGGCAAAGAGGAATTCTACTGCTATTAAAGACTACAAGGCAGAAGCAGACAATTTGAAAAAACAGTTTAGTATGAGAGGATACTGTTATGTCCACTGATCACCACTAGGTGGCAGTGTATTTCACAGGAGGTAGGATTCTTAGGAACAATAGAGACTAGGATCCTGAAACCTCTAGCAGTCACCAATAGGAACCTTGGTGGGAACGTTAACCCCACCAATGGAACCTGTGGGTGGTCCACAGAGACTGTATATAGTTGGCCCTCTGGCCGTTACTGTTATGTTAGGTTGTGTGCTAGTAAACATGAGTTGAATATCACTACGTTTCCTCATCATTCGATGCATCAAACCCACTACACAACAATGGCGATGAAGGTGGGATCCCGCTGAACTGGCTGGGCCATGGAGGCATCCTGAGGGTGACCGAGGCTACCGCTGATGAACCAGGGAGAAGATCGAGTGACCTCCACACCTTCTACCCCTCCGGCTTCCCCTCCTCATCCACCTCCATGCAGCACGATGGCAGTGGCTCCGGGATCAGTGCTGGTCCCTCCGTTTGACCCAACCAAGCCGCATCACTAAGATACTTGGGTCAAGGGACTCAACTCCATCTTGGAATTCTATGGCATCACCGACAAAGGAAAGAAGTGAGGTCTCCTCATCGGTTCATGCGGCCCAGCTACTGTGGAGCTCGCTTGCGACTTGCTTGCTCCCACGAAACTCTCCAAGTCCACTTTCAAGGACATCATAAAGAAACTCCAGGACCACTTCGTCCCACGGCTGTCGGAGATCACCCGCCACATGGCCTTCTACACTCGTCAGCAACAGCCCCGGGAATTGGTAGCAGAGTACATGGCTGAGCTCCATCAACTCACCGCAGATTGTACTTTTGGGGGCCATCTCAACACCGCCCTCCACGACAACCTGGTTTTGGGGCATAGCGACGAGAAACTCCGACACCGCATCATGGAGGATGAGAAGTGCTCTCTCACCTCCACCCTTTCCACCGCAACGGCATGGGAGAGAAACCATCCGTCTACCACAGCCATCGCCCGCCAGACGCAAGTTGACCCCCTTGACCACAATCCAGAGGAGGTTCACTGGACCCAACAGTCCTCCAGACATTGTGAGTGCGGCTCCACAGCATGCTTCACACTGGCCAGAGGTGCGCCAGCTGCGGGGACAAGCACGACTGGAAAACTTCCGGTTCCAGGATGCCAAGTGCCATGGGTGTGACTGTGCCGAGCACATTGAATGGGTCTGCTGCTCCCGTGGTTACCGGAGTCAACAGCCTCTGCAACAGCACCACTGGAGAGCCGACGGCCACTACGGGGATTACGGATCCCAGGAAGACCTCTACCTCCTCGCAGCCAAGTCTTCTGAACAGGAAATGAGGCTTTCGAGCCAGTCCCCTGTCCCATGGATCCAGATCTGGGTCCAAATAGAGGGATCCCCCTGCACAATGGAGTTCAACTCCGGCTCCGCGGCCTCCATTATCTCAGAGGAGACGTTTAAGGGACTCTGCCCCCATGGAGGGGCCCTTATGCCCCTCGAACCTTGCCCT
This sequence comes from Gekko japonicus, assembly GCF_001447785.1. Lineage (NCBI taxonomy): Eukaryota > Metazoa > Chordata > Lepidosauria > Squamata > Gekkonidae > Gekko > Gekko japonicus. The sequence continues at coordinate 64,059 of NW_015163190.1, read as the reverse complement.
GACAGGCTTTCAAAAGAGCCATGTTCCTATAAAGAGTGCAGGGAGCTTCCGGGTCCAATTTAAGGGGTTTAATGGGAAATTGTACTTGGTGGTGGTCACAGGGAACCTGGTCAGCCTCTTAGGACATGCATGGTTCGCCACGCTGGGAATCACAATCGGGGGTGTACAGCTCTGTGCCTCGCAGGACTTTAGAGAGGTCTGTGATGAGTTTCTGTCAGTTTTCGATGGTACACCAGGATACCCCCCCCCCCCCGGTGTCGCTTCAACTCGATCCTACCATGGTCCCCATAAGGATACGCTCCCGGACTATTCCGTTCGCACTATGCCCTAAGACAGACACAGAACTGGATTGTCTGGTGGGGCAGGGAGTTTTGGAGCCGGTCTCCCATGCAGCCTGGTGTTGGATCCCCAGGCATTCGAAATAACTCCATGTTTGATTCAAAGCAAGGTTTATTTCAAAGCGATGGTTCAGACAGGAACAAGGACATTGTTAGGAATGACTACCAATACACAGGTATAGCATAATAAAGGGATTTGAACCATGTTGGGCCAATGAGGCCTGTTCCTGCTGGCGGGAATAGAACTCGTAAACGCTGTCCTATTCCATGGGAACGTAACAGTTCAGTACCATCAACACAGGTTCAGTTCACAGGGTAGATAACCATAACAAGCTTAGCGAAGCTCCGACTCCCACCACCAGCTGCATGACCTTGGCCAGTTCCGCAAAATACAGAGAAGCATAATGAAGCTACAGAAACCCAGGGGGGGGGGGAAGAGCACGACATGTGAAGCAGGTAACATCAGATACAATGGCAGCTAGCTGACATACTGCCCCCTCAAAAATACACATTATCC
>NW_015163190.1:61535-62198 GCF_001447785.1 Gekko japonicus | reverse complement strand
AAAACAAATCTACCACCACCCAAATTACAGTTTTCCCCTTGCTAAGGGGAAGGTCAGTGATAAAGTCCATCGAGATCACCTCCCAAGGCCTGGAAGGGGTGGGGAGGGGATGCAGAAGACCAGGGGACTTTCCCCCCCTCAGTTTAGACAATGCACAAGTTTGACAGGTGCGAACAAAATCCAGAAGATCTTTGCGCATGTGAGGCCACCAAAACTGTCGCCGCAGCAGTTGGAGGGATTTAACAAAACCCCAATGTCCGGCCAACTTAGATCCGTGAGCGAGCTGCAGAACCTCCCTGCGGAGAGAAACAGGTACATACAGTTTAACGTCAGAAAAAACCAACCCCTCCAGGCTGCGGATGCAGCCTTGCAACGTAGCAAGGACCTCCTCATCCTCCTTAGAGAATGCAGCACGGTAGCGCCCCCCCCAATCCGGCGACAGAGGGGCTGGAGGAGGAGAAAGAGGAGACGAGGCTGGCGTGGGAAGTTTGCGTGCTTGCGCTCTCATTACCACAGCCTCTCCCAACTGGGCGGGAGTGAAGATCGAGTCAATGATGACCTCATGTTGGCTCTCATGTTGCGGGAGGCGGGACAGGGCATCAGCCAGCGAGTTAGAAGACCCGGGGAAATGATGCAAAGTGAACTGGAACTTGGGAAAAAAAT
>NW_015163190.1:37656-57530 GCF_001447785.1 Gekko japonicus | reverse complement strand
ATGATAGAGAAAGGTGGATTCCTATCAAAATGTTGGATCCCCAGGCATTCGAAATAACTCCACGTTTGATTCAAAGCAAGGTTTATTTCAAAGCGATGGTTCAGACAGGAACAAGGACATTGTTAGGAATGACTACCAATACACAGGTATAGCATAATAAAGGGATTTGAACCATGTTGGGCCAATGAGGCCAGTTCCCGCTGGCGGGAATAGAACTCGTAAACGCGCGCCTATTCCATGGGAACGTAACAGTTCAGTACCATCAACACAGGTTCAGTTCACAGGGTAGATAACCATAACAAGCTTAGCGAAGCTCCGACTCCCACCACCAGCTGCATGACCTTGGCCAGTTCCGCAAAATACAGAGAAGCATAATGAAGCTACAGAAACCCGGGGGGGGGGGGAAGAGCCAAAGACATGTGAAGCAGGTAACATCAGATACAATGGCAGCTAGCTGACACCTGGGAAACCCCGGTTAAGCCGAATGGGGACATCCGCATCTGCACAGATTACGTTAAACAGGGCACTTCAGGATAATGCCTATCCTGTTCCGGTGGTCAGCCATGTGCTGGCCTACCTGGCCGGTGCAAATATATTTGGGAAATTAGACCTCGCACAAGCCTTCCAGCAGCTCTCAGTGGATGAGGCCACCGCCACTGCGCAAACCGTTGTAAAACATAGGGGCGCCTTTAGAGTAAAACGGCTGCAGTTTCTGGTGAGCATAGCCCCAGGCCTCTTCCAGCAACTGATGTTAATTGCTGCAGCCATGCCTGCAGACTTCGCCGACCGACTGCGCTCCATCCTCTGCCATTTCCATGCAGCGGGCCTTAAAGTGAAGCATGAAAAATGCCTCCTGGGGGTCCCGTTGGTGGACTTTTGGGGCTTCACGGTTGATGTGGGCAGCCTCCACCCCGCTCGTGACCTCCCGTGAGGTGGCTGCTTTCAAGGGAGTCAAAGCGCTGCAGGTTTCTAATAAAGTTTTACTGCACTTTGATGAGACCCTGCCTGTGGTCCTGGACTGTGATATGTCCCCCTATGGCATTGGGGTGGTCCTAGCCCATCACCTCTCGGATGGGCGGGAGGTGCCCATTGCCTATTATTCTCGGACACTGTTGGCGGACGAGTAGAATTATGCACAAATAGACTGGGAGGGCCTCACAATAGTAGCCGTGGTCAAGAAGTTCCATGACTTCGTGTACGGCTGCCCTTCACCATAGTCACCAACCATCACCCCCTCCTCGGTCTCTTTGCCCTGGATCAATGCAAAGGTCCTTCCCCTGCAGGTCTCGAGATGGTTGATCTTCCTGGCCAGCTACTCATGCACCCTGCTGCATCGCCCGGCACGGCTATGGGTCATGCCGACGCCCTGAGCTGCCTGCCCTTGCCGTCCATGGAGGAGGACCCGGCACTGACCCACCGTGTGTTTCAGGTAAAGGACCTTCCCAACTCCCCCCTTCAGGCAGCGGATGTTGCCCACTGCTCATCCAGGGACCCTATAATCTCCCGGGTTCTGGGCTGGGTGGTGAGGGGGTGGCCTGTGGCGGTAGAAGGGCCTGAATTCACGGCTTTCACTGTTCACCGAGATGAGTTGTCAGCGCATAAGGGGTGCTTATTGTGGGGTGACAGGGTTATAGTCCCCAGTGCGCTATGGCAGAGGGTCCTGTGAGCACTACATGAGGCTCACCCAGGCATCATCCGCATGAAAGCCCTGGCCCGCAGCTACGTATGGTGGCCAGGGATAGACATGGAGGTAGAGGCTTGGGTAAAGCGCTGCCGGACTTGCCAAGCCATCAGCCCAATCTGCCCAGTGCCCCCACCCAAGCCTGGGAATCCACTCGGACGCCATGGTCAAGGCTCCATGTGGATTTCGCTGGGCCATTCCACGGGCTGCTGTTTCTAGTGACGGTGGATTTGTACTAAAAATGGCTCAAGATCAGCCCAGTTTCCATTACCTCCGCTAAAGCCACCATCCAGACCCTCCGCAAGATCTTTGTCACCCATGGGCTGCCAGATACCATAGTGTAAGACAACGGGTCGACATTCACCTCGGAGGAATTCCAGGAGTTCCTCTACAACCATCTTATCCAGCACATCAGGTCCGCCCCATTTCACCCGTGACCAACGGCCAGGTGGAATGGATGGTAAGGACAGCCAAGGATGCCCTCAGCCAACTGACGGAAGGAGACTGGAAGTTCCATTTGGTGCACTTTCTCCTGGCCCAACAGACCACCCCGAACTCGGTCAGTTGCCGCTGTCCTGCAGAACTCCTCATGGGGTGGTGACCCGCAAACCTCCTGGACAGACTGCACCCAGACAGAGCCCCAGAGTCACGCCAATTGTCGGAGCAAAGAGCAGCACCACAAGGATTCTTCCCAGGGGACCCGGTCTACATCCAGAACTAAGGTAAGGGCCCCAAGTGGATTGCCGGAAAAGTTATATGCCCCACTGGTCCAGTGTCCTACGAGGTCTCGACGGACTGTGGACAGATCCTGCGGAAGCATGTCGACCAACTGCGCATGTGCATGCTTCTGGCAATGGCCAAGACCTCAGCGCAGGGGGACCCAGAGAGGGATTTGCCAGACATTACGGTATGGGACTCTCCCGATGGGAGACTCCCAGCCCCAGCCCCCATCAGAGAGGCCAACCCAGAAGCAAGCAAGCAAGCCTGCAGCTGCTCCAGTGCCCGAAGAGACGCCACTGCTTCCCCTGCCGAGTACGCTGGCTGTAAGGCAAGACAGTCCCCTGGTCATTCTGGTACCAATGCCGAGGCATTCCACTCGAGAGCACTGGGTCCCCACTTACCTAAAGGACTATGTCATGTAGGCTGGGTCTGAACTATGGGGGAGGGGTGTTATTTCCGCTGACCACCACTAGGTGGCAGTGTATTTCACAGGAGCTAGGATCTTTAGGATCAATAGGGACTAGGATCCTGAAACCTCTAGCAGTCACCAATAGGAACCTTGGCGGGAAGTTTAAATCCACCAATGGAACCTGTGAGTGGTCCACAGAGACTATATATAGTTGGTCCTCTGGACGTTAATGTTATGTTATGTTGTGTGCTAGTAAACATGAGTTGAATATCACTACGTTTCCTCATCATTCAATGCATCAGACCCACTACACAACAATGACGATGCAGCAGTTTGGCCACATGTTCAACTAAATATATTGTATATGTGTCCATCTGTCCCTGTGGGCTCTTATATGTGGGTATATCCACATGTTCTATCCATACACATGTGTTGGAACACCACTTTAGGGTGCATAATAATATTAGCGAGCCCCAATGACAGAACATTACACACAAGCTGGGCATAGTGCTGAAGAGATGAGGTTTTTTGTGGCATTTGTGCATCAGAGTAAACCACTCACCTTTCAAAATACTAATCAAATTTTATTCCAAAAGGAGTCTAGATTGATTTTTGAATTAAAAACTTTAGCACCAAATGGAATGAATCAGATGCTTGATTTTGCTGCCATTATTTGAGGAAGATTGCAGTTGATTAGAATAGAAGTGTATGTGAAACTCAGGCATGTTTGTGAAAAATGGGATGGGTCCACTTTAAGAAACTATATTGCAATTGATTTGTATATGTTTAAATGCTGCATGGCAGGTTGCCATGTAGAGAACCCTAGGATTCCATTGAAGCTTTTGAGCTGTGCCTATGTTATTTTGGAAATCGGGGTGAGACACATTTTTTTCTATGTTTTTGAATTGATATATGCATCATGAAGTCAATCATGTATTTCTATGTATATTTATGATTGTTTCACAGTTCCGTCTTACCAGCTGCTGTTAAAGATCATTGAAACGCATGATTTATACCTGGGAGTGGCATTCCACTGTTATTCTTTCCACAGTGGGAGTCTTCTGTTGCAGTTACTTTCTGTTTGGAGGTCTATGGACACTGTTTATGTATGGAATTACAGAAGAACCTGCTGTTGGTTTTGAAAATGTTCTTTGTTCAAACTATGTTTAATTGTTATGAGCAATCTGTTGGATCTATGTCTATATACTCTATTGGGTTGTGACCACTAATCCTTCTTCGTATTTCAATGAACATAGTTGTGAATTGTAGATGGTCTTCCCTTGATGGGTATTGTTTGCACCAAAAAGACCCGGCTGCAAGCTGCAGCTAGCCGCCTTCCTCCTTACGCTGGAGGCGAAGGTGGCCTTCCTGCAAGATGCTGTTGGCGACTGCAAGTAGGGCCAAATTCTTAGGGACTGGAGAACAATATGGAATCCAAATGCAGTAACTAAGCCATAAAAGTTCGAATTAGATTGTAAGCCACCTCTCATTGTGAGGCAATACATAAAGCACAATACATATCTAAGTTTCATTCATTGCTTTGCAGTTCTATGCAATGTGAATACTATATTCTCTAGCAGAAACATGTCAGTGTCTTTGCTGTAAAGAAAAAGGGGGGGAAATCACTCGGAAGCAATCCTTTACACACACAAACATACAGAACGGCATGGGTCAGTCATAAGACAGCCAGGAGATCTCTAATTTGAACAACCTATTAAAATTTTGCATTAATCGGGAGCACAGGTGCAAAATACCAAGTCCCCCCCTGCACTTATATAGCTGTGCCAAACTGCAAATGCAGTGATGTTGAATACCACAATTACTCACAACAAAAAATATAAATTATTATGTTTGGGTAAATTAGCATGTCTGCAATAACAGCCCACATTCAGTAGGTGCTACCAGCTTATACAAAACAAATACACATTCTTCTTTTATTCCCTATTATCCATGTTGTACATTAGGTTCATTCTGATTTGACAAATTATGGCCTCTGTTAGTGGCAAAGTATGTGTTGGGGGAATTATTTGTTTCTTAACCCACAAAGATTATAATTCTGGATAATTGAGTCACTGTATTGCACTGAAATAGCTTCTTGAACTTCTATAATTGCTTACAGTATAATTTGCATACATGTGAACATATTGATTGCCCTCCCCCAGCCGGAATAACGAGACAGACAACAATATTGGGTACTAACGGGCCACTTTATTAACTACCACAAAAACATAACGGCAACATACAGGAAGGATACCAGAATGTGGCATGGCGAGGCTACGGGTCACAGCCCCTTCCCTCGCCATATTGATCTAGGGCAAGCCACCCAGCCCTGGAAGCAAGGCAAATGAAATGCCTTCCCTCCGGCCAGCACGGCGAGGGTAATTTCCAAGGAGAACCCCCCCCCCGAGCCGCGAGGCTCAAAGGAAGACAAATCCCAGGCAAAACCCTTAGACGGTCTGTTTTCCCCGCCCCGGGCCGCAGGGCCCAAAGACTGTACCGACAATACCCCTACTCCCAAATGTGTAATAAGCCGGTGCTCACCGTGCCGCAATCTGTTCAGGATAACAACCTGCCAACTAACGTGACCATCTATTTATAACTCAACCACCCATCAAAATCCATCGCTGCAGCCACAGTTCAAAGTAGGCAAAACACCTCCTCCTTAGGCCAATCAAGAGGAGGCGAAAAATTCCTACTTGGCCCCCAATTGAGCGACCAGCTAATGCCTGAACTGTGCACTGGGCAGGAGGGTGGGTCGAGCGCAGCGAGCCAACTGAAGGAGGGAGGTGAGGGCCGGCTTAGAAAACCTCCGCCCCCACCCCCCTGTTAGCCCCGTATGTACACGTCTGCCTCAATCCTCACAGGGAGGCAAAGACGGCTCACCCCCGACACGCCCCCTTCAGGGATGGCCTTGATCGAGCCGGATTTCTTTTATACTTGAACCATTGGTCCAGGTAGCCTGGGATTGCCTATTCTGACTGGCAGCAACTCTCTAGAGTACAGGCAAGAATATTTCCCATCCCTCCTGCCTGGATCCTTCTCATTAAAATTTCAGAGGTTTTACTTGAACTTGAAGAGTTAAAGGATTAATGACTGTCTCAATTGTGCCCTGCTGCTGCAAAGGGGGAATCCAATGGTGACAATCTCCACAGTTCTTTTTCCAAGCTTCTACAGCCTGCTGACATCTCTCATCTATGGTTCTTGGCAACATTCTCAAAAGGACCACCTGCTTGTTGGAGCAAGATGAAGAGGAGTGAGCTCAAAACAATCCTCCTACTAATTGCTCCTTTGCTTGTGTCATTGTGGTAAGATGTACACTAATGAAATTTGCTCATTCTGCAACCACCAAAGGGTCTGTCAAGGGGATCCAATAGAACATATAGTTGACTCATACACATTGCTCTGGCATTAGAGTACAGAATGTAGATGTTGCTATATAGTGGGGATTCGTGGTACATCATCATCATCCTGACATTCAAACATGCAACTGAGCTAGTCTGATGGGACAATGTATAACAACAACAATTATGTGCTTATGTCACTAGGCTCTACACAAACAAGGCAGCATTAGTTACTAGAGTTTCTTCGTCCTCTTTGTCCCCATACAGAAGTGAGTGGGGAAAGCATATTACTGTTTCTCAAGTTCCACTCATCATAACATTATAGCCTTTTCTGAATCCTGAAGGGAGAAAAACCTTCATGATTCTGTCTCCCCCCCCCCCCTGCACTGGAGAAAATATGACTTTGAATTTCAGCATCTGGAATAGCTGTCCTTTTGCATCCTCATTGCTGTCCCATAGCATGTCCCTGTACAAAGTAAGCATTGATGTCCTTCCTCTTTTAGGAATTTATATGTGAGCATCAGGGTGTTGCAAACAGCTCTCCGTTTTTGGTTCATATTTCTGCCCTCCTTTCTCCATTTTGATGCTGGGCTCAGATCCTTACTGTGTGCCACATGAGGCCGAGAAACAATATCCCTTGTTATTTCCATGCCCCAAAAGAAAATATGTAAGACCTATCTAGATTCATCACACTCACTGAGATAACAGCTGTTCCTGAAAAAAATTCTTGCCTCCCCTAGTATCTGATTGTTAACAATAATTGATCAATGGCTTGGCTCTGGAAATAATCAAATAGAAACATAAGCAAGATTAATTCTGTTTCACTTGTGCCTGTAAGGTCATCATGTAGTTGCGGTAAGGACTTGTGTTGAGCCTACGAGACAGAAGACTCACAAGAGTTTCACCCAAATTCACAAAGCAGCACACGGCTGTGCACTGTACAGAAGAACTCAAGTGTCACATAATTGTACCATACTACCTTAATTCTTTATATGTTTCAAGATGTTTATGTAATTGCATTTCATTTCTTTGATATAAGCCCCTGAGAATCCTGCAGAGGAAAGACATTGCTAGAGGTTCAAAAACTTAAATGTAAACAGTGTGAACATAAAAAACCTATACTATTGTTTCTTCACAATTAAAATCCTTATTATATAAAATCAATTATTAAAATAAATATTAAAAAAAAAACATTCCACTGCCTGTTTGTCTCAAATCTAAATGTGTATTTTTTATAATTTATTTTAATAGGTAAGAATTTCAAGTGTGAAGGAGCAATTGTAGAGATTTTTTTCCATGTTCACACTGTATGCTTATGCTTATATTTTGGATTCTCAAGGTTTATATCAAAGAGATTAAGGGAATAGGATGCAAGAAGCACTAGTTCTAGGATGTAGCCTCCATTTAAACAATGATGCACTTTTTACATCATGGCTGTGTTTCTGGGTTTTCAAGCATGCTCATCTGCATATGATTTGGCACAGGGCATAAGTGTGTGCTGGATAATAAGTGGAAATCATTCTAATTTCTGATGCAGCATATTTCCAGTAGTTCCAAAAGAGAAGAAAACCCTTCAACAACATTGCTTCAAAAAGGTGACAGATAATTGTGTGTGCTAAGTGTCGTCAAGTCACTTCTGACTTATTTCAACGAATTAATGACATCCCAAATATCTTATTGTTAACAGTGTTGCTCAGGTCTTGCAAGCTGAGAGACATGGCTCCCTTTATTGAGTCAGTCCATCTCATATTGAGTCTTTTCCTGTTGCCTTCAACTTTTCCTAGCATTATTTTTTCCAGTAACTCTTATCTTCTCATAATATCACCAAAGTACAATAGCTTCAGTTTGGTCATTTTACCATCTACAGAAAAAGTTCAGGATTGATTTGATATGTCTTTTCAGCAGTCCATGGTATCCATAAATCTCTCCTCCAACACCACATTTCAAATGAATAAACTTTCTTCCTATCGACTTTCTTCATTGTTTAACTTTCACACCCATGAATACTATAGTATGAATTAACTTGATCTTGGTCACCAGTGACACATCCTTACTCTTAAGGATCTTTTCTAGGGATGTGCATTTGGTTCATCCAAACTGAATGCACCCCCGAAAATGGCCCATTCGGACCCCTTTCGGGCTGCTGCAGGCCGATTCAGATTCTCTGATCAATGGCGAAAACATAGGGTATATTCTGGGGGCAGGAGGGAAGGGGGTTTGAGGGAGAGGCTCCAAACTTGCAGGGTAGCTGCTTGAGCCCCTCCCCAAGATACCAACCATGTTTGAAGAACATTGGAATAGGGAGTCCAATTCTACGGGCCCAATTCTACGGGCCCTACGGTTGCCCTATCCCCTCCATTGTTCTTTATGGTGGGCTGAAATTGACATTCGGCTAGCCGAAAGACTCCCAAATGAGCTTGTACTGACGAAACTGACCTGCGGGAGTCTTACTGCCAGCCGAAATTGATTCTGCCCAATTCTGCCGAATCCGAATGGGCCAAATTTTTTTTTTTGGCACACCCCTAATCTTTTCTAGCTGATTCATGGTACTCTTCCCAATCTCAATCTCCTTCTGCAGTCTCCCTTTTTGGTTGATGATGGAGCCTAGGAATAAAAAAAATCTTTAATGATTTCAATTTCTTCATCATTAACCTTAGTCGTGTAATTTTTTTACTAGTTACTACTTTTGTCTTCTTGATGTTCAGCTAGAATCAGGTGGGTAGCCATGTTGGTCTGAAGCATCAGAACTGTCAGGCTCTCTGTGAATTTTACAGCTCACCTGCCATGGAGAAGGGGGGTCCCTCTCTCTTTGATGTATCCGGAGCTTGACAGCATAGTGGAGCCAAATGTCCCAGCGTCTTACTTGTTTGTTATACTGTTTTCTTGTTAGATAGATGCTACGTGTCGGGGGGGGGGGCGATAAGCAACTGTGAGTTCTGGCAGGCGGGATGCTCTGAGAGGAATGCATGTTTAGGGGGGGAGTAGTTGGCTGTTAGTTCTGGCGGGTAAAATACCATGGGGTGATTGGATCTTGATCTTTTATTGCTGCTGTTTGAAACCACTATATCTGTAACCTTCGCACACTAATCTTTAGTTCTAACAAAGAAGTGTCTAGAATGGTATTTATCAATGATCTCAATAAAGTTAGTTTTCTTCAGACTGCCTGTTGTTGAGAACTGATTTAACCAAGTTTCTGACCAAGTTTAACCAAGTTTGAGTCCAATGGCACCTTAAAGATCAACAAAGTTTCATTCCGGATATAAGCTTTCGTGAGCATGCACATTTCTTCAGCTACAATGAAATGAAAGTTACCAGTCCATACGTATAAGTAGAGGGTGGGCAGCAAATTAGCATACAATATAATGAAGATGTTTAACAGATGCAAGGACCAAACAGGAATAACAATCTTAGGTTACCATTTGTGTGGGTTCTCTTAGGTTACCATTTGTTTGGGTTTTATTCTGGGGGAAAACATAGTGAAGGAAATAAAAATGTCAGAATTAGAGACTGATGAGCAGATGTATCCTTAACTGTGGAATGCTGAGAGTAATTATCTGAGACCCTGCCATTACGCTTCATCCATCCCCTTGCAAGCACGGAGGCAACTGATGTTCAGCTATAATCCTTTGGTACTTTCTGCTTTAACCTTCTCCAGTAGTCATTTCAAGTCTTCACTGCTTTCTCTGCTAGTAATGCGGTTTCTGCATATCTCAATTTTGTTAATGTTCCTTCCACCAATTTTCACTCCACCATCATCTAAATCTAATCCAGCTTTCCTTATGATATGTTTTGCATATAGATTGAAGAGAAATACACCCTTGTCTGACACCTTTGCCAATTGGAAACCATTCTGTTTCAGACAGATCCTAACAGTAGCCTCTTGTACAGAGTATAGGTGGCATATCAAAACAGCCAGATATTGTGACACATCCATTTGTTTTAAAATTAGCCATAGCTTTTCATGATTCACACAGTCAAAGTTTAGCTGTGATCTATGAAATACAAGCTGATTTTCTTCTGAAATTCTCTTGTAAGCTCCAGTAAACAACGGAAATTTGCAATATGATCACTAGTGCCTCTTCCTTTTCTAAATCCAACTTGAAGATCTGGCATTTCTCATCCATATATGGTAACAGTCTTTGTTGTAAAATTTTGAGCATCACTTTATCTGTGTGAGAAATCAGTGCAATGGTCAAATAGTTGCTACTGTCTTTGATGTCTTCTTTTTCAGAAGTGGAATGTAGATCGAGCATTTCCAGTCTGTTAGCTAAATCCCCCCCGCCCCCGATTTGTTGGCTGTATTCCTATCCCATCTTTTCCTGGTGATTTGTTTCTTCCAGTTGCTTTGAGTGCTGTTTTCACTTCACTTTCTAAAATTGCAGATTCTTCTTCAAAAGATTTTTCTTTGAAGGAACCTGTCATAGTATAGTTCTGTATAGTTCTTCAGTGTATTATTTTGTTTCATTTCATTTATTTTGTCCTGTTTCTATTTTTATGTTGACCTTTCAGCATGCCTAACTGTGCTTTAAATTTCCCATTGATTTCTTTGATCTTGGTCAGAAATAATTACTCATTATAATTTACATTTAATACCTTAATGGCAGAGAGAAATCATATTATGCCCCTGTTTCAAAATTCTCAGTTTACATCATTATCCAGACATTCTCTTAAGCTAAATAAACCCACAAAGCATCTACAAATCATCTACTTTTAATAGGTTCTTTATACCCTTGTAAAGTCTTCTTTTTCAGAAGAGAATCTCTCTCTCTCTCTCTCTCTCTCTCTCTCTCTTTGCTTGTCAAGGCAATAATAACCTGAGGTGGAAGCTCCTGGTTTAGGTAAATGCATAAAGCATCTTCACAACTTTCATTTTATGATTTGATTTATCCTCCAAGTGGATTTGCACTCGTGGTGGTTCATAAATACTTGAAGAAGTTATTCATGTACCATTTTAGCAGGTTCATTTCTGCTGTGGTGAACAATGAAATGTGTCACTCCTGAATTTACTGAAGGTTGTTTTATTTTCTTTTGCTGTCAAGTTGCAGCCGACTTATGGCAGCACTGCAGGGTTTGAAGGCAAGAGATGTTCAGAGGTGGATTGTCATTGCCTTCCTCTGCATAGCAACCTTGGACTTCCTTGAAGTGTCCCATCCAAGTCCTGTCCAGGGTTGACCCTGCTTAGCTTCTGAGATCTGATTAAATCATGCTAGCCTGGGTTAGCCAGGTCAGAGCTTACTGAAGATAAACATCAAAAACTGAGAAAGGGTGTGGAGGGGCACAAAGGGGATATAACTTACACATGGAAATGATGGAAGTACATTTAAAAGCAAAAGTCAAAATCCAGTAATGGAAAAAAAAATGGGAAAGGTAATTCTATTCAATTTAAAGAAACAGGGTTGGTGGTAAAAAATATAGCCCATTATTGTTACCATAACCAATTATTATCCTTGGCTTACTTGCAACCGCAAGTATTATAGGCCACATACATGCAACTGCACCACTGCATATTCTATGATTTTCAGATGAGGATCCTATCTGTGGGCCAGCTATTTTGATTAGTATACAGAGAAGCTCTTCCCTTAAAAGTTTTAAAATAGTCTATGGTAAACCAGAATGGCTCAGATCAATTTTGAAAACAATTCATTTTAAGACTAGAGAGAAAGATGTTTCAGAATTGGAGGGTTTAAAAATAAATGTGAGATGGATGGAGTCATAACCTTTGCTTTGGTAGCCAGGGCTGTCCCTATTTTAGATCAAGCTTGTTATGCTTATTCTCAGCAATGAGGTGAGCAGGTGATTCTTGGGTGTAATTGCCATGCTTGCTCTTAGGTACTCTAAAGATTCGGAACTTGGTTTAGAATCCTAGCTTGTGACGAAGTGGCAAATTAGCTATAGTTTACCCAGGAGCATGCATTCCAACCTGATGGGTACTGGAATTTGGCTTCAACTAGAATTTGTTTTCATTCTCTGCATGGGAAGGAAGGGTAGGAACGAGGGGAGCTCCTGGGCACAATGATTTAGCCACGGCAAATTGGAGTTTAATTGCATCTTAGCTTGATGTCTGAATGTGGCCATTGTCTCTTTTTCTAATGACTGTGCATTGCCTGATTAAATAATCAGTATGAGTTCTGTGGTTGCTTCTGTTATCTTACTTTAAGTAACAATTGTAACTGTATACTGCAAAAAATCACTCATCAAGGAAATACCCTAATGAAGTCCTCAAGGTTTCCATTTAAGGGATGAAGAAAGTGTATTTCTTTGGCTCCCCAAGTTTTAAATAACATACCATTATTCTCCAAGAGAACCTATAAGCACAACAAATTTTGTTAGAATACACTGCTTTTTTGCTACTTTGTTGTATCCCAAAGCTTTGCTATGAATCTTCTTCCTCTACTCTTTGTACCCTGCCTTGTGGCCATACACAGTTAAGTGCATCTGTCCCTTTTGCTTGGGTATTTCGTACCCTTGAAAAAAACTCTGGAACTTGCTGGTTCACCTCTGTTGCGAATAGATCCAGTTGTCAGGTAGCCCTGTCATCGGTTTGGAATGTGGAGGGGTTCCCTCCCATTTTCTGTCTCAGCTCTCCCTGGTTCACAAACTGTTTGCTATCTTATGCTTGGCCTTGTAGATGCTCCAGCTGCAGTTTTACTTGGCTGGGAAAGATAATGGCTTTTGTTTTGCCTGCCTGCTTTTACCCGTGTGCGAGAGATGTATCCATTGGCTCATGCTTACAGTGGGGATGTTTGATTTTAGTATAAGTCAGAGGCCCTAGTATTGGCGGCCATTCCTAACACAAGCTGTACACGTGTCTCTAGTACTGGTTTACCAATAAACAGTTATCTTCTCATTAAGCCCTGTGTTGTGTAACCTAAGGACCCTGACAAGGTGTCAGGAATCTTCATCCCTTGAACTGCATCTTTCACACTGAGATGAGTGATGGCAGGGAGACCTACATCCCAGTTTCGACCGGGGAGGATACCCTAGTCCCTCTTGGGGAGCCAAGCACTACATCCACCATGATGGCTTCCATCCTGCTGGGTGCGGGGACGGACGAGGCTGACCCTCTACTGGAGCCCTTCAGAGGGGCAACCACCAGAGTGACTATGAGGTTGAAGGGGCCGTGCTGGGGATGGTTCAGTATGGACACTCATGAAACCTGGACTCTTGCTTCCCCTTCGAGGCCGCAATGTGAAAGTTGTTATGATCGGGCTCCATGGTAGATGAGCTATGAAACGGAGGATGGCGGTGCCACCGAGAGGGGCGAGGGGGCTGCGGAATTTGTGGGCACCCGGCTGGAGTTACTCGAGCAGGGCTACAATAAACTCATGCAGATGATTGAGGATTTGCTCTGGAATCTGCCAGGGATAGTGGCAGAAGCAGTGCAGTGGGAAGTACAGCGCTGGATGCCAACACAGCCAGTGCACCCTGCTCAGGTGCCACCACGGATCCTGCCTGCCCAAGCTGGAAATCCCCCCCCCCCGGGCTCTCTGGAGAATGTAGTGCCAGCACAACCGGGCCAGGAAGTGCACTGCCCTATGGAGCCATTGGATGCCACCTTTGATGGGACCCCCGAGAAACTGGCATTCTTTGTGGTATGTGCCCAGAAGTTCATAGTGAACTGGGGCCACCTGTTGCCTGATGAAGACTGCCGGGTGGACTATATCGCATCCCGGTTGAGGGATGAGGCAGCCAACTGGTATGTGAGTTTGCAGAACACTGATGGACCAGAACACCAGTCGGTAGATGCCTTTATGTGGGCTATCCGAGCTCAGTATGAAGACCCGAACGCTAGTGAGCAAGCTCAGGCTTACTTATGCACCCTCCAGCAAGGCTTACTTATGCACCCTCCAGCAAGGGAAGCAGTCAGTGCAGGAATATACTGAGGAATTCAAGCTCCAGGTTTGGCCTGATGGAGTGAAGGCCGAGCTAGTGTGATTTTTTTCAGTTTGTCTTTGAACTCCTTAGGTGCAGCGCTGTCAGCTGAGGCCAAGTTTCAGCCCAGTCGTACACTGCCTGGGCGAATAGAGAGACCGCCGTAGAAGCTTTGATGGCCGAGGAAGAGGCTTCAAAATCCTTATGAAGGGCCTGTGTTATCTTTAGGCATCCCATTGGCATCCATGGGAAGCACTGAGCTGGAGCATAGACTGGTAACAGGATTGTCCACCATTGGTAATTTCAGCTTCTTTGTGGCTTCTGGCATCATGGAGTAGAATTTAGAACAAAGGTGATGGTTAGCTTTGGGCTTTGCCGGCTGTTCCCACTCCGCCTTCATTATGTAGAAAAAAGAATCTGGAAGAGGCAACCCTGGCTGTGTGACTGATAGATTTGGCATCAGTTTTCCCACCCCTCTTTGGAACTCCAATTCCTTTTCAGTCTCTTCCTTGGGCTTGGACGTGAGATCTAGCGTCCTTAACACTTTAGGCAAGAGACGTGAATATAATTCCTGTGGGAAGAGTCTGGATTGGACTGATGGCATAACCTCCTCTTCTTCTGCAGAAATTTCCACTTCTTCCCTTTCTGAAGAAGTGGAAACATCTAGCTCTGACTCTCTGTTCCCCAACAGAGGACTCTGCTCTCTAGAGGGTGACTTGTGTTTCTTGTGCTTTGGCCTAACAGGTGACCTAGAGGCACTGGATGAAACATCTGCTGCCCTGCCTCTGGTTCTCTTGGATGTCCTGCCCCTTTCCATAGAAGAATCATGGGGTGTAGAACTTTGAAGATTTTCCTTTAACATCTCCATGGGATGTAGTGGCCTCCCCTATCAGGCTACTGTAAGTAAAGAAAGGCTACTCTCAATACAACCAGGCCTTCAGGCCGGGCAGCCCCGAGTAGATTCAAAATGGCCACCACCATATTTTTTCGCCTAGTTTTCCTACCCAAAAGTGGTGCCGCCTTAACAGGGAAAACTCCCCCCCTTCCCTCTCTGTTTGGTTTTCGAGGGGTCTTGGATGCAGACTGAAAGAAGGAGGCCAGGAAGGATGAACGTCGGATCCTCCCCCTCCTTTTCTCCCCAGGGGTCAGGACTAAGAGAGAGGGTCGTGGGCATGCCGGTCATGATCTCACCCCTAGGGGTGCGTCCGAGGGGGTAGAGATCTTTCACACAGCAGTCAGACTTACTGCAGTTCAGGCGGGATGTCAGAAGTCAGCTTCGTTCTCCACTCCATTCCCCGCTCTCTGAAATGCCTTCCGATGGGTAGGTGGGCTGAACTAACAGCACCATCCCGCTGCTGCGTCTCATCTTCTCTGCACTCCCGGGGCTCTGGAAGCAGGCCTTCCACCCTAGGGATGGGTAAAGCCAGTGGGAAGTTTCAGAGGGCTGCCAAAGCATTGCTGCAGCCGGGGATCACCCAGCACCGCCAAACCCCTCTCTGGAGCCGCCAAACGACACGCTTGAAAGCGCCATGACTGTCTTCTTCCTTCTTGTTCCTAGTTTTTTTCTCTCTTGCTGGCTTTGCTATGCAGCACCACTGGAGCACGTCCTGCTATAAGCAGGGCTGGCAAGAAACTATGACAGCCTCCAAGGGGATAAGCCCCTCCCTGCCTAGATCAAAGATTGAAGCCGACCCTGCAGAAGGAGGAGGAGCTTATCCCAGACGTGAGGACTGTCCCACCAGAACCACTGGAGAAATACTTATTTGTAGGGACAGGCACTTTTCATATATATATAAGTCCCCTCACCATAAAATCAATGCCCAGGCCAAACTGCTGGACCTAGAGACACCAAATTCGGAGAGAGCGCTCCTACTGTGGCATAGGTGCTTGCTAAGAAGGGATTTTTAGAAATTCGACCCCTAAGTGGGTCAAAAGGGGCTCAGTGTTCTGACTAAAAAAAACAACCAACAGTTACAGGGGACTGCAGAGAGCTAATGACAGTTGAAGAAATCAGGAGTGGCCAACAACCATCTGTGAGGTGAAGCAAAGCCGCTGGTCCAGCCTCTCTGATGGCTTCCAACACACTCCCCCCACCTCCTGTCTGTCAGATGCAGCCCCACCTCCACAGTGGCTTCTAATACTCCTCCCCCTCCTACACTGGACAGGCAGCTGCCTGTCAGGTGTAGGAGAGGAGGTGGGATGGCTTCCAACACACTCCCCTCCACCTCCTATGCCTAACAGGTGGTTGTCTGTCAGGTGCAGTAATGGTTGCAGGGTGCTTAAAGCCATGAGGGAGCCTGTCCCAGCAGTAACACCTTAGTGATCCTGCCAGCCCTGCCTCCGCAGTGGCTTCTAATACTCCTCCCCCCTCCCTGTCCTACACTGGACATACAGCTTCCTGTCAAGTGTAGGAGAGGAGGTGGGATGCTTCCAGCTTCCAGGGAGGTTTGCTCAGCAGGATTGCCTTTGCACTGCTGCTGGCCCAGCCTGCCCAATGCCTTTAAATACAATCCCCCCCAACACCAGACAGGCAGGTGTCTGCCAGGTTTAGGAGCAGGGCCAGGGTATGAATGTTTATGGGGAGATAGTAAAGGACATTTCTAGGAGCCATTTTGATGCATGCCTCCCTCATGAACCTGAAGAATTGTCCACCACATCACCACTCCCTCACACCAACTCCCCCTCACACCTCTCACCTCTTACTGCCCCCAAGAAAGCTCCTGGCAAACGTCATGCACCAACGCTACAAGGAGAAGGCAAATCAGGAATGCGGCAAAGACATTTGCACATAGTACTCCTGCAGTGCACTGAGCTGCACAGGCCAAGTACCAGCAAGATCACCCTGAGGTGCTCAGAACAACACAGTCTCCATATGAGCAAATCAATCCAGGAACACAAGTAGAGAGGCCATCATTTTCGTGGAAGGTAGCAGGAGTTGACTTAACAGAGGACTGCTTCTTAAATGGACAGTTCTATGTGGCCTGCTCCAGAGTGAGCTCCTCAAGCAGCCTGTTGATCCTAGCCCCTGAGGGCAGAACCACCAATGTGGTCTACTTCATTTCTTATACTATAATCTTCTCTGTAAGAATTCCTACAACAAATGTCACATTTCAAATTTCACATCATCAGTATTATAACTGGATTTACGGAACTTAAATACCGTAGGGCAGCGTGGGTAGCAGGCTAGTGGACTTATAATTAGACACTGTAAGGCAAAGTACACACAGAACCTTGACAATTAAACCAGTAATATCTTAATATAGCAATCATTGTGCAATTAGGATTTTTTTTAAAATAGCAGCTGTCTAAAAGTTTGGCAGGACATTTTTATAGGACAGTATTGTTCTGATACTGTTTCAGGGTCTATTTATTTTTAATCCTGTTTCCCAACACAATTTATATTCATTGGCCATAATCCAGCACACTGTTATATATCACCATGTACTGATGAGTTATTTAATTAATTAATGTATATTTAAAACATTTCTATGCTGCCTTTCTTTCCAAATAGAGTCCCCAAGGCAGTGAACATCAAAACATTTCAACTTTAAAACAGAATCTGAAATAATGTACATATAAAATAATTCTATAAAACATATGCACACAAATATACATCACACACATGCACATGTAACAGTGTATGATGCTTGAACTTGTCAAAACCTTTATTATGTTTTATTGCTGTTTGACTCTTGAAAGCCCATCTGAGCACTGAAAATAGTTTTCCATAGTAAATAAATGTCCCTGGGGGCTTAAGAGCACCTAAAACATACTTCATTGCAGCCATTTCCAGTAAGCATATATTTTACTACATATATGGATATAACTTTTAATTTTATTAGAAACTAGCTGGAATCTCTTCAGAGTACAGAAATCCTGACATGGAACACAGATAAACACACCAAAAACTCCGGGAAGCTTAACTGTTGCAGCCACAATCTATACATCCTTAGAGTTGCCAAGTATGGCTTGAGAAATTCCTGGAGGTTAAGGAGCGATTCCTAGGGAAGGTAGAGAGAGCTCAGTGGAGATGATATGCCATGGAGTTTGCCTTCTGAAATTGCTGTTTCCTCCAGGGGAACTGATCTCTGTAGTCTGGAGATTTGTAGTAATTTCAGTAAAGCTCCAGGCCCCACCTGGAGATTGCTGGGTATTGTTAAAACAGCTGTCTTTTGCAATTGGATTATTCTGTGTGGACATAATGTGGAAACAAAACATACCCTGAGATAATTACATGGGTGAACTCGAGTGTAGTGTAGAGTATAAGTTCAGGGACAGGATTGAACCAGGATTTAAGGTCTAGTGCAGAATCACCCATAAATAATTCCAGGTATAGTGAACATGCATAGGGTTACCAGATGTCTTCTTTTTAGAGGACATGTCCTTCTCCTCCTCCTCCTCTTCCTCCTCCTCCTCCTCCTCCTCCTCTCTCTCTCTCTCTCCCCTCCCCCTCTCCCTCCCTCTCTTTCTCTTGGTGTCTATCCTCTTTGGGGATCTTTTTTAAAAAACTGACAAAAATGTCCTCTTTTTGGTTTGGAAGGTTGGGAATATTCCTAGTTAGCAGCAATTATCACAGCTTAAACAGTAGGGTTATTTAAAATGAGATTTGTCATAGTGATCACTTTTTTGAAGTAGTCAGTCAGGAAATATATCCTCTTTTTTCTTTTTCAAAATATGGTAACCCTAAACATGTGTAATGTAATGTCCTGCAATCTTTTTGGGAAGTTCATGACATTACTAAGCAGCAATTCTTCAGGAACAAGGAGAAACTTTTCAACCATAGTTCCTCAATATCTAATGGCACAGAGGCAAAACCACCACATATGTAAAAATCCTGCTTTAGGTTGTTTGCAAAACCACACTTACTTGAAGAACCATACATTTTAGCAAGTTTCTTTGAGGTGCTATACCAGAGGTGAATTGTTTTAAAGATCTTTCCCTTAATTGAGACCATATGAAAGGATGTAATTCCAAACTTGTTCTAGGATCACATAACCAAGAGTCTTACACCATTTTTCACAGTAAGTTATCACTGCCTTTGCTCACATTTAGATGTAAGCTATAAATCATAGGTATAAGATGTTTATCTCCATTCACTAATATCTGCTCAAACTCAGAATTATTTTTTGAATTTCAGACACCTTATATAATCTTATTGTACAAAAACCTTCTAAATGTACTCAAAGGGTCTAATTAGAATATTGCACTCTTGAATTATTACTTCACTAGCAGTAAAGCCCGTTGTGATTAGTGATCTATAAAACTCTTAACCTACTTTCCCCCATCTTAATAAGCAGGTAAAGTGAAAATGCCGTAGTCCATCTGCATTTATTTATTTATATTTATTTTTTAGATTTATAAATCATGGACTGCAGAAGCTAAATGTGAGACCTGAGGTGATAATTTTTTTTACTATAATAATACCAACAAATTAGTAAATTATTTATCACAAACTTAAGGTATTGCAACATAGAATGAACTGTTTATTATCACAAGAAATGGCCAAAAATTATTATTTGCAAAGCAACAATTCTTTGAAAATGCAAATAAACCGAGATGGCTTGCCTACAAGATTAGGAAACAACAAGGGGTGGACCCACGATACTCGTGCGGGGGAGGCAGAGGAGGAAGCAGCAGGAGGAGGTAAGTACCCCCCCCATCCTGCCGGTTCCCCCCTTGTCCTCCACCCCCCTCCATCTCCCCCCCAGCTCCTCTTCCCCCCTCACCCGGTACTGAAGCCAGGGGCGAGCGGACCACTTTGGTGGGGAGGGAACAGCGTTCCGTGCGCCTTGGTGTTTAGTCATGCCGGCTACATGACCACGGAAACGTCTTTGGACAGCACTGGCTCTTC
>NW_015163190.1:22610-37641 GCF_001447785.1 Gekko japonicus | reverse complement strand
AATAAAATGAGAGAAGAGCTTAAAGTTTTCTTCAAATTAAACCTGCAAAAAGATATATCTTTAAAGGTAGTATGGGACACTTGTAAGGCTTTTTCTAGAGGACTATTACTGCAAGAATCTGCAAGAGTGAACAAGCAGAGAAGGCAGGAATATGTTAAGTTACAAAAAGATATCCAGACTCAAGAAGGAGAACTTATGAGAGACTCTACAGTCCAAAAGACGAAGTCTAAACTCAAGTTATTGCAGCATAAAATGAATTGTTTACTATCACAGGAAATAGCGAAAAAATTAATATTTGCAAAGCAAAACTTCTTTGAAAACGCTAACAAACCAATGAGATGGCTTGCATATAAGATTAGGAAACAAAAAGAAAAATCATTTATAAAAGCCTTGAACAGAGGGGATAGATCAGAAACATGTAGAATACAGGAAATGAAAGTTTTAGTAGAAAACTTTTATAAAGAGCTATACAGTAAAGTGGAGGTTAATATGGAACAGATAAAAAAAACTTAAATACGCATCAACCGAAGAAATTTACAGAAAAACAAAGGGAGGCCCTTAATCAACCAATTACAATGATGGAGGTGGTAGAGGCCTTAAAAAGAAAAAATAAAGGCAAAGCACCAGGCCCAGATGGACTGCCGATATTATATTTGAAGAACAATTACAATAAAATTACATAATTGTTTACCTTTTAAATTTTTTCAGTCTCAACTTTTTAAATGCTTGTTTTAAAATTGTAATCTCAGTTTTGAAAAGGCTGGTCCAATTATTATTCCAAATATTTGGTACAAGGATTATTAATGTTCATGTTCTTGATCCAACTCTGGTCAGGGAGCTCATTTATACACATGTTTAATAATAAAGCTTCTGGTCTTTTTCAGTATTTATTTATAATCAGCAACTTCTGCATAAGAATCTATTATATTTTGAAGCCTATAACTAGATTAACCCTAATTAAAAACAACACAAAGTCATTGGCATAAACATTTATTTTATATTTCCGATCACCAATCTCAGTACCCATTATTTCTTCAGACTCTAATTATTATTGCCAGTGTTCAAGACAGATGTTAAAAAGCAATGCTACAATGGACATCCTTGTTTTACCCCTCTGTCTACTGAAATTATGGGATTTGAAGAGAAACCAGAGTGGATGTGGAGCCTTCTGTTTTTTACAGACTGGCTCTTTTTGCCCTGGCAGCCAGGAAGATCAGAGCGAATTGGGCCTTTTAGAGTGTCCCCAACTGAATTGTTCTTGTTGTATTGAGCTGAATGTGGTTTTAGAATTTTTACTTTGTTTATAAATACATTTCAAATATTTTAATGTTTCAGATATGTTTTAATTGTGAAAGCCAATGGCCACAAACAATAGAATTTGCTACTGAAAATGGAGAGGATAATTCATTATGAATTCTAAGCCTGATTTTAGATGATAAGTAGATTATTTCTGCCCAACTGACAAAATGGTTACCAAAACCAAAAACATTTACAGTTTTTAGCAAAAACTTCTCATGCCACTCATATATCTGTAGCAGCTGCAGTCCTGGTGGCTTCTCCCCAGATGATGTCCTCCTCTGGATATTATATTGCTACTAGGAATAAGGCCCATTGTGGAAATAAATACATGCTCTAGAAAGAGGCTCTGGGCAGGTGCCCTGGCCTTGGGCACTCAGTGTCAATTTGCTGTGGCAACCTCAGCAGGGTATAATGACACCGAGTCCACCATTTTCTCCAGAGGAACTGATCTCTGCTACCTGAAGAGCAGTTGTAATTTTGAGTGATCTCCAGCCTTCACCTGGAGGTTGGCAACAATGGTTCCCCAGGAGGGAATGGCTGATTTGGACAGTGGAGTCTTTGACATTGTACCTGTCTGAGGTCCCACCTCTCCTCAAACCCCACCCTCTCCAGGCTCCACCCTTCAAATCTCCAGGAATTTCCTAACCTGGAGTCGGCAACTCTATCTCCTTCCCAGCCAACCATCAACCTACCTTGATCTGCCCCTCTGACTTCAGCTTTCCATCTTCGCCCCCTCCCTCCTGGAGAGCAGTTGTAATTCTGAATGATCTCCAGCCCCCACCTGGAGATTGGCAACCCTATCTCCTTCCCAGCCAATTATCAACCTACCTTTATTTCTCCCTCACTCTTTAGCTTTCCACCCCACCTGCAGCCTCTACCGTGCTCTGAAGCTCTGACTGCTACGTCACATTGGCTGTCATACAGGGGCCATCTCAGCAGAATATAAGGACAGAGAGTCCACAATTTTCTCCCAGGGAACTGATCTAGGCCATCTGGAAAGCAGTTGTAATTCTGAGTGATCTTCAGCCCTCACCTGGACATTGGCAACAATGGTTTCCCCCAACAGGCACTAAGGGGAAATGTATCTTACCTCAGAACACCTTTCACCTCAGAACAGCAACAGCAAACTGTTTAGAATATTAGAGGCAAAGGCCAATGACCTCTGTGTCATATGCAAATGACCTCTGTGTTCCGAGGCAAAGGCCAATCAGGCCACATATGCAAATGACCTCTGTGTTCTGATTGGCTATAGGAGGGAGAAGAACAGCAAACTGTTTAGAATGTTGGAGGCAGGACTCAGGCAACGCAGCCAGTGGATAGGGAGACCCTCTGAGTGACAGATCAGGGAGCCAACAGATTTGGGAGCATGTTTGAATGTTCAGGGGAGCCCATGACCAAAACAGAATTATATAAGAACATAAGAACATAAGAGATGCCAATGTTGGATCAGGCCAAAGGCCCATCCAGTCCAACACTCTGTATCACCCAGTGGCCAGAAATACCAGTGCCATCAGGAGGTCCACCAGTGGGGCCAGGACATTAGAAGCCATCCCACTGTTGACCCCCCCAAGCACCAAGATGACAGAGCATCACTTGCCCCAGAGTCCCTATCTATACCTTGTGGCTAATAGCTACCGATGGACCTCTGCTCCATATGCTTATCTAATTCCCTTTTGTAGCCGCCACCACTTCCTGTAAGAAGAAGATTGTAGGGTAAAGCAGCAGCTTGACTTTCTGCTCGGCATCTCAGGCCCCCACTGTACTTCTGTGGAACAGTGGTGCAAAATGTGAGAGGGCATCACACTAATTGCAGTGAGGCAAAATGTGGGTATTGGCATTGCACAATGATATAATGTCCAGCTTGAACCCAGAAGCAGCATCACTACATTAGAGTTATGCTCTAGGATTCACTGAAAACTCTGTTTTGGGTGAATCCTACACCATTCCCTGATGTGGTAACATCACTTCTGGGTTCACAGCAGAAGTACTGTTGCAGCATCAGCACAACAGCAATCACATTGTTTTCACCCCCAGACTCACCTGCCCTATTCCCAAGAAGCATGGACTTTTCACAATACTCAGGCAAAGACACCAGCCACCACTGCACATTCTTACACTTAGACACAGCAAGTCTTTCCCCCCTGCAAAAGTCAGAATCTCAAACAAGCCAACGACTGCAGCTGTATTTTCCTATCTGCTGTCTGTTAAATTAAGACACATTATCCTTCAAAGAGCCCTGTATAATGGCATGCCAATATCTGATATGCAAAGCATATCTCAGCATCCCTTGATATTGTTGCTTGGGAAGTTAAAGAATGCCTGGGTAAAGGAGATTTTTTGAAATATTTATCAAGTTAGGCCCTGTCAGTTTTCTCTGGAGACTGTCACCTAGCGAAGTGATGTGGATGTAATGTCTTTTATTGGTATTGTTCCCATTAAATCAATTGTAGTTGACAGAGCTCACTCTGAAACCCATTGCGCCATTGATATTCTGTGTGAAGAAGAATGACAATAATTATTGTTTTTGATGGCCCCATTGCTTTCCAGTAGAACAAATCCAACAGCTGCAGGCAGGATGTTTCTTTTATCTAAAATGTTTCTCTTAAATACTTTTACTTTAAAGAGAGCGAATTCTCTTTTCTGTTTGAACTTTTTTTAGACCTTCATCTTTTTGGTTAACTTTCTTTTTTCTTGCATAAAGTCACATTTGTCTCTCATACAGGTAAAACAGTCGTGGATTTGGTTAAATGCAGTTTTTCTTCCCCTGTTGCTATGTAGTGAATTATCTTTACATGTGTGAATCCTTTAGAGAGCATTTGTAAAGGAGTCTACTCAGGTCTATTCAATGGGGCTAACTCCTAAGAAAATGTTCTCAGGATTGTATTGCTACATTCTACAGAGTAGAAATTTTAGCAGTACCAATCCATTTATAATAAGTGGCTGCATTTGTAAGAGGGAATGGTCATAGGAAAAAGTGCTATTTTGGGCTTCATTTATGATAGCTGGAGGGTTACAGGGTTTCAGTTGCATTTTGGGGATACTAATGCGATGGGACCCTATGATTGCTTGTCTGTAAATGAACAAGCTAACTAGTTAGAGCCATTTACAATACTTGTACTTTAAACAAAAAGTTGAATAAAATTTGGGACCTTTCTATTTTGGTTTGCAATTTTAATTTTGCAATTAATTTTCCTGGAATGTCATATAATGTCACGACATCATTTCCAGGTATGCAACTGGAAGTGATGTGATGGCATTATATGATGCCAATTTGTCCCTCCGCTTTTACTCCCAATGCTCCATTGAACAGCAATGGAAGCCTGGAGCATGGGGAAGGAACCAAAACCAACTTCTGTTCTGTTCCTTAAGAAATTCTCAGCTGCATTACTTTTTCTCCAACCTTCAGCAACAGCATTTAATGGCCCCAAACCACAAATGATGTTGTTTGAATAAAGGAGTTTCATAACATCAACCATACCAGTAACCTACTTATAGTAGAAGAGTTTTGCTAGCACAGGCCCCGGTCACATAGGCCGGATATCGCGGGGGGGAGGCATGGCTAATTGCCCGGCGCAGTTTGAGCCACGATTACGCGATCAGACATGCTGGCAGCACACCACGGGTTGTTCCCTCGGCGCCGGCAGGTAAATGAGGGACCGGAGGGGAATGCCGCGCGCCGGTGCAATCACACCACGGGAGTCTGGAGGCAGCCCATGGCAAACGTTTACTAGTACTTTGGAGGTACTACTTTTTTAACACGCTTTTTCGGCAGTAAGCCACGGGTGCGCTCCACTTCCCAGATGTTGGGGTGTGATCACGCCCGAATAATCCGCCCACCATCCGTGCCTCTTTTGTGGCAACTTTGCCGTGTGACCAGGTCCACAGTTAAGTTTGCTAAAACTGTACAGGGAGACCTTTCACACACACACACACACACACACACACACACACAATCCATACATGATTAGAAGTCCATGCAGTTTTTATACCTGTCAGTAACAATATGTGTGTCTGTAAAGAGCCATTAAGTCACAGCTGTTTTATGGCAATCCCAGCAAGGGGCTTTCAAGGCAAGTGAGAAGCAAAGGTTGTTTGCCATTGTCTTTCTCTGTGGTCTTCCTTGGAGATCTCCCATTGATGTACTAACCAGGGTTGACCCTGCTTAGCTTCTGAGATCTGACGAGATTCAGCTATACCATGTCGCCTTCCCTCTGTCAGTAACCATAACACCAGTATAATATACTCTCAACAGATCTTGAAGGAGAGCATTTGGATTAACCTTGAGTATTAAGGTAGGGGATATGAGGAGATGGGAATCAAATAGAAATAGAAAAGGCAGGTGTTTCAAAAACTATGATGTGTATGCTTTGCTTGGGTTTCAGGTAACATGGAAGACTGAAATGTACATTATTCCTTAGAAACAAATGAATTCTCCTGTATCTACAATGATGGGAGAATTATATCTCCTCCAATACTGCATCAAAACCAGTTCTCTAATCTCTCCTCCCCCCAGGCATAGAGTGGCTGCACAGCCAAGATTAAACTCATCAAGTATAGGCCCACACTATGAGCTTATCCTACTGTCATTCAGGCTATTCTAGGTGAAACAGGTTTTTTTATCAGCAAAGAGTAAGTCTGATGGGTTAACAAAAGGTCTTATCTGACATCTTTACTTGTGAACCTATTCATGTCAGATGAATCATTGTATCATAACAGTGTTTTCTAGTAGTTCTTTATCAATTTATAATATTTTCCCTATGATTTCTGCTGCAGGTTCTTTGTTATCCTGTCAAACACCAGGTATTCATAGTAAGGGAAGGCTCATTCCCCTTATTGATGATACTATCATTCACAATATCTGAGATTACTCAGAGCTCTACGAGGCTTCCACATGCATCTTCATTCTGCAGCCTTAGAAACATGCCAACTTCTTTAGTGTTCAAGCTTGTGATAGCTGAACAACAGAAAAATGTGTGGAGATTTGTAAATCCTGTTTCATTCTATGTGGAATACCCATATTAAAGGTAAATGTTGTGAAGCCTGGTTTTTCAAATCAAGAGCCAATTCATGCTTTCTGCAGCAGCATCAGCTAACATTTTTAGACAGAGATATGTTACCAATCAACCATACAGAGCAATCTGTCACTGATTGGCACAAGTGTGTTGTATAGAGATTAGACAAAAGCATATGTACAGTAGTATTAATGTTACTTGGTGTACACAATAAGGAGCTGTGTTTTAGCCCCATTACTTAGGGGTGAGCTGACTCATGCACTAGCAGCACCTCATAGGGATGGTCATAACATCTTGAATATCCTTTGCCTTTTTTCCTGCTAAGGAACATTTCAAGAAATAACAATAAAATAGTTATTTCCCCTTAAATACTGCATGGATTGTGGAGGATATTTTATACTGAAACACTAAGATTAGTTCTAGTGCCAGATATTGAATATCTACAGTATTTTGTTCAGTGCCCTAAAAAGAAAGCATAATGATTGATGAAAAAGTATAGAGATTGGACAAAAATAAATAGAGTGGTAAACAATGATTGATGAGCACAATACTGTAATACAAAATCACGTGGACTGCTTTCTTCACTAAAGCTTATAGTTTATCTCCAAAACCATAACCAAAACTGCAAATAGAGAACTGGACCCAACTAAAGCATTCCATGGAATGATTTGGTAGAGAGGATCTTTTCCCTTCCTAAGGCATCCTGTTATTTTCCCCCCAAACTTCTCCCTGAGTATCAGGAGAGCCTTGAAAATAAAATATATCAAAGCACAGAAAACCGGAACAGTGAGGTACCAGGAAAGATGGCCCCCTTCTCCCTTTTCTACTGATATAAGCTGTGAGCAGAAAGTGGGAAAAGAAGTGTTTTTTCTTTATTCCCCTATCGTGGGATTCATTTCGCTTGTAATCTTTTCTAATAGAGAGGATTTGGGGGACATACAGATGACTGCTTATGGAAGAGAAAGGCAGAAAAAGATCTGTTTCAACATACTTGCCATTGGATCCAACCCAAAATCAAGACAAGAATGCAAAGTAGCTTTCTGAGTTGAGTGATTTCCATCAACCATTCTTTTATGACAGGCCTACAGAATTAACTTGTCTCCAACCTATAAAAAATATATGATGGCTCATGAGGGCTTGATAAACCCACTAGAGTTTCCCACCCCACCCTCTCTGAAGGTGCAAAGACAGGGAGTGTTGAACACTTGATAAACTTGAAGGTAGAAATGTTCCAGGAGACAAACTTAACAAAGTCTTATTCTGAAGGTTTGGATTAAAACTGAAAAACAGGTATTATATTTTAATTTTATTTCCTGGTATGATTGGGGTCCCTGAACCCATGACAAAGATTTACTTTCCCAAGAGGGGAGAGTCAGAAAAACAGGCACTTGGGTTCAATGGGAAAACCAGACCATTTGTGCCTATCTGCCAAAGGGATCTGATGAATGTGCATCATAAAAGGAGAGAGGGATGATCAGGGAGAGAGGGACAGAGGTTATGTGCCAGAGGGCCTCATTGGAAGAGAGATGAGCAACTCTCATGATGAGCAGGATTCCTAATTCTGGATGGGGGGGTATTCATCTCAGCAGACAGAAGTTTTAAAAGGTGAAATCTTCCTTTGTTCTGTGTTCAAACACTTCATCCAGGTGCTGTGAGCAGGGAGCCTCTCTTCCTCTGTCAGCAAGACAGCAAGGAGATTGGGAGGTGTTTGCTCCATCTAAGGTAACTGTCCTGTAATGCAATTTAGTTAGATAGGTGTTTTCCTTTTATTTCCTTAGACTTGTGTTCTCCTACTATGATCACTATTTCCATGTATGTGCTCTAGTTTAATCTTTAATAATAAAGTTTCTTCATTGTGTAAGAAAGCA
This sequence comes from Gekko japonicus, assembly GCF_001447785.1. Lineage (NCBI taxonomy): Eukaryota > Metazoa > Chordata > Lepidosauria > Squamata > Gekkonidae > Gekko > Gekko japonicus. Next base: position 29,462 of record NW_015163190.1, on the reverse strand, counting down.
GACTGTATTTGAAACCCCACCCACATGCTGAAGACTGCTCTTACACGCTAAGGACATGCATACATGGGGAGAGCTAAAGTAATTGGAAGCTCCACCCTTTGTACTTGTTCAGAGGCAGCCTTAACACAGTGCCCCAAGGCACTGGTTACTTGAGAGGCTGTTTTTTATATCTTGGGGTGGTGGCAGGTAGAGGGAACACACTTTTGCATGCAGGCAAACATGCCACATGCACATGAGAATACACAGACACAGGGCAGGATTGTGACACCTTCCACCAATTTTCCCTTTACCTTCCTCTAAATATAATCTAGTTTCTTTATGATTTGTTCTGCATACCAGTTAAAGAGATAGGAAAATCAAATGCATCCTTGTCTGACATTATTGCCAACTGAAAACCATTCTGTTTCTCTATTTTCTGTTCTAACAGTGGCTTCTTGTCTGGAGTATAGGTTGTGTATCAAAACAATCATATGCTCTGGCACACCCATTTCTTTCAAAACAAACCACAGCTTTTCATTAGTTACACAGTCAAAAGCTTTGCTTTAATCTATGAAACACAAGCTGATTTTCTTCTGAAATTCTCTTGTATGCTCCAGTAACCAACATACATTTGCAATATGATCTCTAGTGCCTCTTCCTTTTCTGAATCCAGCATTTCTCATTCCATATATGGTAATACTGCATTTAGCACAGGTATACAAAAGAATCCTCAGCCCAAGTATACAGAATTTTGAGTTAATATAATACAAGATCACATAGCTTACATTTGATGCTTCCGAGGCTGGGAGGGAGCTGATGAAAGGACCATGACAGAAATCAAAGAGGAGGACTTTCTACAGGGAGGCTCTGAGCCAGAAGAAATGCTCAAGGCTTCTCCAGGAAGATTGCCTGAAGATATGTTCTTCCAAAGTACAGCTGAAGAGAGAGATACGTGGGACACAGATAGTGAAAATGAAACTTGCCAGGTATGCGAGGGAAGTGAAATGATTCTAGAAGTGCAAGAAAACTTTGAGAATCATGATGTCCCCAAAAAAGAGGACGGAAACCAACTGGATAAAGGACACAGTAAATCCATTCCTTATCTCAGTGGTAAGTACCATGGAGCAATACAGGAAGGAAAGAGAAGGATTGAATGTTCTACCTGTGGGAAAACCTTTGCTAGTATACCAAACCTTAAAGCACACTGGAATATCCACACAGGGGAGAAACCATATGACTGCTTGCAGTGTGGAAAGAGATTCAGCCACTGTTATTAGACCTCACAAACCATATAAGACAGAGCAGCAGCCACCATGTTCTTTGTTCCCAGAGTTTAGCACTGGTGAGTTTGGCTGTTTGCAGTTATTTAAAGGGAGAATGACCAATTTGGAGCAGGAACCTCTGTCCCCATAAGTAGGGTAAAACCTTTCTCAGGGTATATATAATAGCATGAAGTCCTTTTTCTGAAATTCTCCAGTTTGCCTCCAGTTTTGACATTTGTCAGCTCATCAAAAGCCTGCAGACAACCTTTCTGGTCAGGTTAGGTGGGGGATAGCTAGCTGACTATATTTATTTATTATTTACACTCATATTCCACCCTCCCTACCATTCAGCAGGCTAACTTCATAATACATATACATTAAAATTCCAGTTAAAACTATCAGTTAATATAAATCATACTATTTAAACATAACTTACATTAAAAGATGGCAGTCTTCTAACTATCAGCAGAATGGTGTCATCAGGCTTCCGCCGGCTATAAAGTTGGTGGGGCCGTTGGTACTGTTGGTACAGTTGGTAATCGGGCCAGGGCCATAAAATCATACTTGCACTTGTATACACACTTACTATAATAATAAACCAATCCCAGGAACAATTCACTTTGATTTTAGCTTTTAGGTGCAGCCTGGATTAGCTGAATCCAGCCTCTTTTATCTTCTACAGGACCACTCATAGATGGACCATCAGGTTTTCCCCAATTTGAGAAAATCCAGCAATGTCATCCAGATACACAACTGCAAAATTTTCCAGTCCCTTCAAAAGCTTGTTGACTGCCCTCTGGAATGTTATAGGATAATTTCGGATTCTGAACAGAAACTTATACCTATCTGTCTGTCTGTCATCTATCTGTCTGTCTATCTATCTAGTACTGCTCATATGGCTATCACATTAAGCAGAAATCAGAACCAAAGAAAATATTTTAAAAGGCCTTACTCAGTATTATTTCTCTTATATTTGATAATTGCGCCTATGAATTTTGCCACTGAGAGGGTGACATGATCACTGGTATCCGATAGTAGCCATGGCACCTGGGCTTGCACATTTAGCAATTCCATATCTTTAAGTAAAGGGGTGACTAAATTAGCCCTCAACTCATCGAATATAGGGCACGCCATAATCATATGTTCAATAGTTTCAATTGTATGATATGAGCATCTGCATGTTCTATTAGAGTATACTTTATTATATCTGCCCTTCAAAATTGCCAAGGGAAGAATGTTCAGTCTTGCCAAAGTACAAGCTCTTCTTAGTTTTGGGATTGTCAATTGATAAAAAATATTTTGGCAGTTGCACTGGGAGGGCAATTCCCAAATGAAGTGTCGAACATACCCTGCACGCCCTAATAGACGAACTTGTAACATCCAATTTCCTTACAGATTTTTAAATATGTCTTTAATTTCTGTATTTTAAATTGTTTCATTTGTTATTCATTGGCATTTCATTTTCTTTTCCAATAGTTGATCCCATTGGCTGTAATGTGTATCTGCCTGGATAAGCCCAAGTAGAGTAGATCCTCCCTCAGATTTAAAACCCTTTACTTTAAAGAAAAATGCTTTCGTCCAAGCTCTAGCTTCCATTGATAATTCGGCTAGTTCCGCTCTCAGTGCTATGCCCAAGACACATCTAGGAGTAGCCAATAAGTGTTGGAAAAAGACATACTGGATGGAATCCATTTTTTTCAGAAGCAGCCTGAATCCAAATTTCCTCACCATACAGGAATTGATTTAGAACCTTAGCATTAAATACCTTTAAGGCCGAGGGGACAAATTGGCCTCCTGATGAGTAGAAGTATTTTACAATTGTCTTCCCTACTCTCAAAGCTGTGTTCCTTGCTAGATCCAAGTGTGTTTTCCATGTATGAGATGCTTCAAAGTGGATTCCCAGATATTTAAATTGATTGACCTGTTCTATAGGTTGGCCTGCTAAGTCCCATTTGAAGATTTCCCCCTTTTTCCTTTTGGTGAATACCATGACCTTGGATTTCACCACATTGATGGACAAGCCCTCATGATAACGGTAAAGCTCAAAATTTTTTATCAGCTTGCGGAGGCCCACTATTGATCTTGACATTATCACAGCATCATCAGTGTATAGAAGGATTGGAACTTTGTGCTTGGATAAATGTGGAAGATGACAAGCTTCCTTCAGGATACAGGGTCTGAGGTCATTTATATATAAATTGAACAACAGGGGTAAAACATTTAACTCATATAACCCCTTGTGTGACAGATCACTTTTTAGCTGAATCATCAGGCTCCAAACTGCCAATAACCTTTTGTTGGGTCAAAGGTGGAGATACATTTAGGTTATCCTGGCCTGGTTATCCTGTTGTGACACTGATAGTCCACACAAAAGCAAACCTTGCCACCTGATTTGGACACCAATACAACTGGCGAGGCCCAGGCACTCTTAGATAGCTTTATAATCCCTATATTTAACATATCCTCCTGTTCTAGGGATGGTCACGAACTGGGGAAATGGTGATTTCTGGTGGTTCATGGTTTGTTTGATTACATGAGCCATGAACTTCCATGATTTTTTCCATTTCCCAAACCAGTTTGTGGTTTGTTCAGTTTGAGTGTTCAGGAGGTAGTAGAACAGCTTCCTCATGGGTTAGAGACCCCAAACATACAGGGAGTCTTGAGAAGGCTCTCCTCCACCCACCTGCCAAGTTTGGCAAAGACTGAATTTGGGATATCTGAGTTACAGCTCCCCAAAGCAGGTGTCCCCTGGAAAGCTCAGCTGTAGCCTCCCCTTAAATCAGCCATGCAGCAAGCAACTCTTCCTAACTTGCTTTTGCACAATGACTGTCTCCTCTCTCTTCCTGCTGCAAAGTGAAAGCAGCTGAGTCAGTGAAGTAGTTACTAACAGTTTTAATTGGTTTTTGAATAAATGTACAATTAGTTGTTAGTGTTTTGAATTTTATTGTTATTATCTTCTTTAGTGGGCCATGCAAACTGCTATTCTGAGGCTGCGGTCACACGGAACATTAGCCATGCGAGTCAGACGGAAGACATGCGGGTTTTCCGGGCGCGATCTCACCGGCACATCTGGGAAGTGTAGCACTCCCGTGGCTCAAACGAGGCTTCCTGCCGAAACCACGCGGCAAAAAACTAGTACCTCCGAGGTACTAGTTTCCGGAAACCGCGGGGCAAGGGCGGGCGTGGAGTCTCTGGGATGAGTTTACAGAAGCAAGAGGGCAGTGGCCTCAAAAAATTGGGAACAATTGTATTGTGTAGTGGGTTGACCGCGTGGCTAGGCCCACTCAGCTCCCATAACATGGTGCACGCTTGACTCTTACACAACTAAGACAAAGATCGGCACCTCTCCTTTCCCACGGAACCTCCACAGTACCTCCACGGGAGGTCTGATCAGGTAACCGCGCCTTAGTTTGCCCCGGGGCAAACTGCCACACTTCCCCCCCGCAGTTTCCTGCCCGTGTGACCGGGACCTGAATAACGCTTTTCATAGGGTAGGGTGGAGTCTCTGGGATGAGTTTACAGAAGCAAGAGGGCAGTGGCCTCAAAAATTTGGGAACAACTGTGTTAGAACACTTGTAACTTTTTAAGCTACGTTAACATCCACTAGAGCATGTAGAGAAGGAGAGACAGATTAATAGGGTTGCCAGCCTCCAGCTGGGGCCTGGAGATCTCCCACTTTTACAACTGATCTCCAGCTGACTTTGAAGGGTGGACTCTATGGCATTGTACAATTCTAAGGTCCCTCCCCTACCCAAACCCCACACCCCTCCCTCTCCTGGATCCAACCCCAAAGATTCCAGGTATTTTCCAACCCAGAGCTGGCAACCGTACAGACAAATTGTGCTATACACTTTTCTTTTGGATCCCTTGCTCAATCTGTGGCTATACTGAGAGTAAGTGTGTGGACATTTTCTTTTTAATAAATGCTTTATAACTTTTAATGCTGGTAGTGGCTGTCTGCACTACATTAGATCTCCATTGTTCCTATTTTTAAAAGGAGCAGCAGGATGTAGGGGAGGATCAGTCTGTTGACAAGTGGCTACTCCCCAGTGGTGTGCAAGGCAGTAAGCTGTCACTGTGGTAACCAGACACTGGAAAGCAGTGCTTTTAACCTAAGGAACATTACTGCTTTTAACCGAAGGAACATTTTATTGGGAATATTTGGCTGAACAATCTCAGAAGAATATACAGTTGACCAGAGAGAAGTACTACTGGACATGTGATTGCACTGGAGGCTTCATATGTATGTTTGTATTTCTTTTCTTTGCCCAGTGGTTAAACTTTGGAACAATTGGTTTCTGGTCTTTATTCCATATATGTATGATTGTATGTATTTTTGCATATCAGCCAACATGTTCTGTCTGTATTAGACCTCTGAGGAAGGCCTGTAAAGGCCGAGACACGTTAGGTCTATCTTATTAGCCCTTGTATGTTTTTATATTTGTATATGAGGTAGGAATGGGCCCTTGTTTGTTATTTTAATTTATGTTGAATAAATACATGTATATTTTTGTATGTTTCATAATTAGATTTTTAGATTGGCCCTCTTCTATTCTTGACTAACCTTTTTAGGTTCAGTTTTTCCCCCCCTTTTTTCTTCTTTGTCCTTATAGAGTGTGTTGGAAGCCATCAGAGAGGCTGGGCAAGCAGCATCACTAATGTGATCCTGCTGGGGTGGTGTCCCTCATGGATTAAAGTACCCTGATCCTGCATTCTACACCTGACAGACACCGGCCTTTCTTATGTTGGGAGGGGATTGTGTTTAAAAGCAGCTGGGAGGCTGGGCCAGCAGCAGGGCTAAGACAGTCCTGCTGAGCAAACCTCCCCAGCAGCTGTAAGCATCTCACCTCCTCTCCTACAGCTGACAGGCAGCTGCCTGTCCAGTGAAGGAGGGGGGGAATATTAGAAGCCACTGTGGAGGTGGGGCTGGCAGGATCACTAAGGCATTTTAAGGACATAAGAGAAGCCAATGTTGGATCAGGCCAATGCCCCATCTAGTCCAACACTCTGTCACATAGTGGCCAAGAATACCAGGTGCTATCAGGAGGTTCACCAGGTGGGCTAGGAAACTAGAAGCCCTCCCACTGTTCCTCCCCCCCCAAGCACCAAGAATACAGTGCATCAGGGCTATTTTTGGACAGGAACGCACAGGAATGGAGTTCCGGCTGGCTCCCGAGTTGGCCACGCCCAGCAGGAACTCATTAGCATAATAGGCCACACCCAACAGCAGAAACTCATTCGGATTGGCTACAATTAGGGGTGTGTGGCCTAACATGCAAAAAGCCCTGGATTTTGACAACAAACAAGGTAAAGAGAATAAGAAGCAAAAGGTGAGGGTGTCTGGATGACCACACTTCTGGTAACATGGGGGTGCGGCCTAATATGCGAATGAGCTGTGCTGTCAGGGTGTGGCCTAATATGCTAATGAGTTCCTGCTGTTGGGTATGGCCTATTATGCTAATGAGTTCCTGCTGGGCTTTTTCTACAAAAAAAGCCCTGCAGTGCATCACTTGCCCCAGACTGTGAGTTCCTATCTATACCTTGTGGCTAATAGCCACTGATGGACTTCTACTCCATATGCTTATCTAATTCCCTCTTGAAGCTGTCCATG
>NW_015163190.1:22378-22563 GCF_001447785.1 Gekko japonicus | reverse complement strand
CCTGTGGCAGTGAATTCCATGTGTTAATCACTCTTTGGGTGAAGAAGAACTTCCTTTTATCCGTTCTAACCCGACTGCTCAGCAATTTCATTGAGAGCCCACAAGTTCTTGTATTGTGAGAAAGGGAGAAAAGTACTTATTTCTCAACCTGCTCTATCCCATGCATAATCTTATAAACTTCAATC
>NW_015163190.1:21244-21368 GCF_001447785.1 Gekko japonicus | reverse complement strand
CTCAACTGTCTGCAGACTCTTCTAACTGTGTTTTTACCTCAGAACATTGAGATCCGCAGCTGAGCAATCAGAGGGAGGTGGGTGCAAATAGGCAGGTTTTACCTCAGAACTCTGAACTACACAG
>NW_015163190.1:13070-20765 GCF_001447785.1 Gekko japonicus | reverse complement strand
CCTGCTGGGGCGGCGTCCCTGGTGGATTAAAGTACTCTGGTCCTGCTCCTACACCTGACAGACACCCGCCTGTCTGGTGTTGGGGGGGATTATGTTTAAAGGCATCAGGGCCAGCAGAAGGGCTAAGGCAATCCTGCTGAGCAAAACTCCCCGGCGGCTGTAAGTATCCCACCTCCTCTCCTACACCTGACAGGCAGTAACTAAGGCTTTACTGCTGGGGCGGGCTCCCTCGTGGTTTTAAGCACCCTGCAACCGCTGCTGCACCTGACAGACAATCATCCATTATGTGTAGGAGGTGGGGGGAGTCTGTTGGAAGCCATTACAGAGGCTGGGCCAGTAGCATCACTAAGGTGATCCTGCTGGGGCAGTGTCCCTGATGGATTAAAGTACCCTGGCCCTACTCCTACACCTGACAGACACTGGCCTTTCTGGTGCTGGGGGGAATTTTATTTGAAGGCATTGTGGAGGCTGGGTCGGCAGCAGAGCTAAGACAACCCTGCTGAGCAAACCTCCCCCGTGGCTGTAAGCATCCCATCTCCTCTCCTACACATGACAGGCAGCTGCCTGTCTAGTGTAGGACGGGGAGGGGGAGGAGTATTAGAAGCCACTGTGGAGTCAGGGCTGGCAGGATCACTAAGGCATTACTGCTGGGGCGGGTTCCCTCATGGCTTTAAGCATCCTTCAACCACTGCTGCACCTGACAGACAACCACCTGTTAGTTGTAGGAGGTGGGGGGGAGTGTGTTGGAAGCCATCAGAGAGGCTGGGCCAGCAGCATTACTGCACCTCACAGGTGGTTGTTGGCCATTCCTGATTTCCTGAACTGTCATTAGCTCTATGCAGTCTCCTGTAACTTGTTGTTGTTGTTTTTTACCTCAGACCACTGAGCTCTGCACCTGACCAGTCAGAGAGTGTGAGGTGCAAGGAGGCAGCAGCCTGGCAGCCACATAGGAATCAATGGGGGAGAGCACATTTTACCTCTTTTGACCCCCTTAGTGGTCTAATGTCTAAAAATCCCTTTTTAGTGATCATCTACATCATGGTTGGAGTGCTCTCCCCGAATTTGGTGTTTCTAGGCCCAGGGGTTTGGCCTGGGCATTGTTTTTACGTGTGTGTGTGTCTTTTATATATATAGATAGAAGAAGGAATAAATAATTTCATTTGACTTAGATCATGTAACAAAACAGTGATTTATCAAGTTGACAAGAAATCATGCTATAATGATCTTTTCATTAAGCAAATTCTCACTTGGAAGTAATTACATGCAATCCTTATGTAGAATACTTAAAAATATTAGTCAAAGTTGAAATTAATCAGCTCCATTTAATAGAGACTATAGTTCTCCTTTCCCTTTTTTGCCAGCAAAGAACAGCATTAATTTTGCAGCTAATTATGATGTATCGTAACTCTAAAACCTTGCATTGAATTTCCTTTCTTTTTTTACTAATTTTAATTAAGCAGCTTAAAATAGATCACAATTTTGTGTAAAATAAACTCTGAAAGAGCTAGGAAATATAGCTGTTCATAATACATTTAGAAGAGACCTCAGAAATTTGTTTTGCAAAAAAACCTATTACTAAATAGCTTAGAGTTGAGCAGATAAACCAAGAGAGGAGTACTTATCTATCCAATAGTAGATCTGTGATAAACAGAAAATATATTTCTATTATTTAAAATCATTGATCAGACATTGTTGTCTTGACCGAACCATACAGCCATGCTTTCACTCAAAGCCACATGAATGAACTACTTAAGTTCTAAGCATGATTAGGCTTTCCAGCCTGAAATTCTCCCAAAATTACAACTTATCTTCAGACTACAAAGAGCAATCCCCCTGGAGGAAATGGCAACTTTAGAGGGCAGATGCTATGGCATCACATCCGCACTGAGCTCCCTCACCTCCCCAAACTTCACCATCACCGGTCACCCCACTCCTAAACCTTCAGAAATTTCCCACACTGCAGTTCTCAAACCTAAGCATTATTGGCCTGAGAGTCAAGAGACCTGTGATGAACGAGGTGACTAAACCTAACTATGGAAGCACAACAAGACCTCTCATTAGGTTTTTGTAACATTTTCTGCCCTCTCCCTTTCTTCTTCTATATTAACATATATGCATTTTTTATATGTAATGGGCGAGGAGGACTGCCCAGTGTTATGGACCTGTGCATGTACCTGGATGTGAGCCAACATAGTAAAGTGGTTAGAATGTTGGAGTAGGATCTGGGAGACCCAGGTGTGAATCCACATTCTGCCATGGAAACTCACTGGGCGACTTTTAATCAGTCAACCTCTCTCTGCCTAACCTACTATAGAAAGCTGCTGTTGTGAGAATAAAACCGAAGAGAAGAGAACAATGTTCTAAGTGCACATGAAAGCTCATACCCTGAATAAAACTTTGTTGGTCTTAAAGGTGCCACTGGTCTCTGTTCTATTGTTTCAATCCAAAATGACTGCCCACCTGAATTTAGGCAGTGGGATGTTAAGGATCAGACTAAGGTCAGATCCAAGAACCAATGAAGTAAGGCATTTCTGCAAGAACAGCAGGACCAGTGCAATGTACTAGTGCCCACCAGCAGAACCCAATGCCAATCTACTGGTTTCCAGCAGCAAAACCCAGTGCCAACCTAGTGCCCAAAAGCAGTACCCTGTGGCATTGTGGCAAATGCCAGCTCAAGAGGATTGACGTCAAGCACAGAATCACAATCCAAGCAAGGGGGAGGGGGGTTGCAGGACAGAAGAACCATTGCAGTAGTGGCTGCCCAGCAGCAGAACCCAGTGCCGTTGTGGCAAATGGCAGCTCAACATTACTGGGCTTCTGTGTATTGGGCTGGCCTTGGTTCAGGTGGGGTAGCAAAAGTGCCTGCCCACCCTGAACTTTTGAGAGTTCTGCTGGGCTTCTACTGCCCTTGTTTATGCCTTAAAAAAACAACAACACTGGGATTCTGTGGTCTGACATTGGTTAGTTCTGTTGCTGCAACATCAGCACTGAGTTCTGCTGCCAAGCACTAGTAAGTTGGCACTAGGTTCTGCTGTCCTTTCAGAAATCCCCCCCCCCCAGTTCCTGCTTCAGAGTTTCTCCGATTTGACCTTAGTCCTTTTGGGTTTTGGCACTGCCACAGTGGCACTGGTTCTGCTGGCCACATTGCCCTGGTTCTGCTGCTGGCCTTGCAAGCATCCCCCCTTCACTTTCTACTGCATAGATTCTCTGGGACATTCTGCTGGGCTTGTATTGTTTTGCTATTTTCCCCCATTGGAGGATGAGGGCACCCTCTTTGGGTGTCCATAGAATTGGACCCCCTAGTTCAATTTTTTTTAAACTTGGAGGTCCTTTTAGAGAGAGGCTCCAGCAGCTATACAGAAAATTCGGTGCTTCTACCTCAAACCCTGTCCCCCCTAGACCACTGAATACACCCTAAGAGATTTGCCATTGACTATAATGGTTCGAAAGCAAGAAATTGCAAGTACTTTGGTAGGAAGGTAACAGCATTCTGTGCACCTTGGCATTTAGTCATGCTGGTCACATGACCACAGAAATGTCTTCAGACAGCACTGGCTCTTCTGCTTGGAAACGGAGATGAACACTACCCCCTAGAGTTGGATTAGACTGGCTTTCGAGCAAGGGAAACCTTTACCTTTACCTTTAGAATAGCCCCATAGGGTATTATGGAGCCTAATAATAGCCTAATAAAGCAGAATAGTATTTCGGGATCTCTATTTGGCTACTGAATAGATGTTCTGATTTGGTATTTGGCTTAATAAATACCTGGAAAATGCTGAAAAGGCATTATTCAATTATTTATTCGGCTAAATACCAAATGCACACCCCTAGTTAAAACTGTTTTCCTTCCCTTTCATTTGATCCTTCTTCTTGTTGAATTAATGTTATTTTTTTTCTTGTTCCTTCTATTGATGCCCTTCTCCGTATTTTGTTCCATTCCCTTCTGCTTAGTGTGATTTCACTAATCTCACCCCCCCATTACTCCTCCTCCCCCCATTCTGAGCACTAGATCTGTGCCAAGGAGGACCTCTTCTTTGGTGCTGACACAATGAAAAGTATGGCTGCATGGCAATGTGCATCTGGTTGAAAGCCAAAGCAAGGATATGGACTTTTTCTCCACGAACTATGTTTTATTGCAATTGTACAGATCGACAAATTATTTTGTCTACAACAATTGGGAGGCATGTACAAGATGGGTAATCATCGGTGATTTAAAATGGATCAGTGCTTGCTTTGCCTGAATTAAGTAAAAAGCACTGCAAATTTGTTCACCTTGTTATATTGTATGATTTTTTAACAAACAAACAAACATGTTCTCATTAAGTTTTTGGGTAACTCCTACAAGCTCCAATATACAAATCACTCCAGGAATTTTTGGTGTCATCTGTGTAACTTCAGACCTTTCTTCGTATGAGGACAGAGTGCAGAATTATTTCAAGATTGTCAAGAAAATCCTTTTGCAGGTTCAAGGAGGGTAGAAGGTGAGGCATTAGAAGGAATACACACATGCACAGTTATCCTTTGTTAAAGTATATGGCTGCAGCTTATTTTATTGCATACAGGCAAGGAGCAATGGTGCAGCATCGGGACAGATACAAGCATCAGGCAACCTGTCTTCTGTCTGATGGAACCCCTACCCAGCCCATCTGTTGGGAGACCACTGTGGAGTGACAAGATCCCTGGACAAATGTGGGCACCGGCCTCTCCATGGCCCCCTTGCCACCTGGTGGTGGAAGCCAGCCAACAGTCCCTGCCTGGGCATGTGGCTGAGTGGCTCTACCTCCCAAGGCTCCTTATGGGAGCCCCCAAATTGGGAGAGGCAGGCATGCAGGCATGGCCTCCTCCCAAAAGGATCTGTCCCAATGCCCAAACTGCTAAGCTGTGACAGCAAAGAACAGACCATAGAAGCACCATAATACAACCAAAACTGAGGAAGGGTGGGTGGGCAAGCTGGCGATCCAATGAGGAGGAGGATGGCCTGCATGGGATTGTTTGAATAGCCCACCTGGGATCTGAGCTCACCCCATGCTCAAACACAACACCTGATGTAGCAGGCTGTGGGAGAACTGGCCTGCCCTCTCCTCGCATTGCTGGAGGGCACCATGTGGCCAGAGGATGCTTTCTTACAGCCTCCCCTCCTCCTGCACTGCAAATGCCAGCAGAAGGTGAGTCATAGCCATGGTTATAATGAGGCTTACCTATGTTCCTAATTTGGAAATGGCTCATTTTTTTGCGACTGGGCATAACTGCTGTCAGCTGAAAAATAAAATGTCTATTCTCCTTGAAACAGTATGCTTGGAATATATAAATATATATGAATCCCTTCTTCACTCCTCCTGCCTTCTTTTTCTTATATGGTGACAGGATGAGAAAATAGCCTGGACAAAAATAACTTCAGTAGAAGAAAGATGTGAAGGCCAAAGTTTGGTGTGTAAAGTATCTAAAATGTGAATATTCCAGATCTGAATTCTAAAAGACATCATTATATTCTTCATTTTATAGTTATCAAAGGATAAGTTAAGGGCAACAAGTTCAATTATTTTATTTTAGTACATCTGTATAGCTCTACCCAAAGGGGTCTTTAAACTTTTCATTGAAACCTATATTAAATCAGTCCCCACAAGCATTTCTAAAGGTAAGCTTTAACCTGAATTTGCATACATTCTTTAAGAAGAATCACAGCTTCATTAATCTGGTGATAAAAGTGCCCGTAATTCAACCAACAAAACCTGAATTTAGTGTTTTGTGTTTAAAAATTCCAGTCTCACAAGCTGGGTGGGGACCCACTGGCATGTACAAAATAGTGCTCAGAGTTACAGTCCCACAGAGTTGACCTGACTCTTTCCATACAAGTTCCTGTACCTGTTATATAGAACATGGAAAGCACAAGTTATCTGCTACAACATGAAAAAATGTATCTCTTCTGCACTGAGTTCCAGAGAATTTGAGGGATCATGTATCTAATTGGGTATAAGATACAAACTGGACCAACGCCTTCTGTTTTTGTTGTGTAAAGTTCATCTCTCCAACACTTGTCAGGTTAGATTTGATGATAGAGGCTTCTTAACACAAAAAATTCCTGTGACCAAGAGTGTAAAGCAGGGCTGTGTTTTAGCCCTTTATATATTTAATTTGTTCCTTTCAGATCTCCCCTCCTATTAGGCTAAAATTGATGGACATGCACCCAAATAAAATTCAGATCCAGTTCCTAAGAACATAAGAGACGCCAATGCTGGATCAGGCCAAAGGCCCATCCAGTCCAACACTCTGTATCATACAGTGGCCAGAAATACCAGTGCCATCAGGAGGTCCACCAGTGGGCAGGACATTAGAACCCCTCCCACTGTTGCCCCCCCCCAAGCACCAAGAAGACAGAGCATCACTTGCCCCAGAGCCCCTATCTATACCTTGTGGCTAATAGCCACTGATGGATCTTTGCTCCATATGCTTATCTAATTCCCTTTTGAAGCCGTCCATGCTTGTAGCACCCACCACTTCCTGTGGCAGTGAATTCCATGTGTTAATCACTCTTTGGGTGAAGAAGTACTTTCTTTTATCTGTTCTAACCCGACCGCTCAGCAATTTCATTGAGTGCCCACGAGTTCTTGTATTGTGAGAAAGGGAGAAAAGTACCTCTTTCTCTACCTGCTCTTTCCCATGCATAATCTTATAAACCTCAATCATGTCACCACTCAGTCGTCGTTTCTCCAAGCTAAAGAAAGTGAAAGTGTTCCAACCCTTTTATCATTCGAGTTGCCCTTTTCTGCACTTTTTCCAAAGCTATAATATCCTTTTTAAGGTTTGGTGACCAGAACTGCACACAGTATTCCAAATGAGGTCGCACCATTGATTTATATAGGGGCATTATGATATTGGCTGATCTGTTTTCAATACCCTTCCTAATAATCCGCAGCATAGCATTGGCCTTCTTTATTGCAGTCACACACTGTCTCGACATTTTCAGTGAGTTATCTACTACAACTCCAAGATCTCTCATTTGATCAGTCTCTGCCAGTTCAGACCCCATCAACATGTATTTATAGTTAGGATTTTTGGCTCCAATGTGCATCAACTTGCACTTGGCCACATTGAACCCCATTTGCCATGTTGACGCCCACTCGCCCATCCTTGACAGATCCCTTTGGAGTGCTATCTAAGGGGATAGCACTGGTATTTCTGGCCACTGTGTGACACAGAGTGTTGGACTGGATGGGCCTTTGGCCTGATCCAACATTGCTGTCTCTTATGTTCTTATGACCATCTTTCAGGTATGTTGTAGGGCTATCTTTCCACTATGCTCCTGCAGAGTGCAGGGGGTTGGACTAGAGCCAGTTTGGTGTAGTGGTTAAGTGCGCGGACTCTAATCTGGGAGAACCGGGTTTGATTCCCCACTCCTCCACTTGCACCTGGCTGGATGACCTTGGGCAAGCCGTAGTTCTGATAAGAGCTGTTCTTGAAAAAAAGAGCACTTTCTGTCAGAGCTCTCTCAGCCCCACCTATCTCACAGGATGTCTGTTGTGGGAAGGGAAAGGAGTTTGTAAGCCGGTCTGAGACATGTTTGGGTAGTGAAGGGCGGGGTATAAATCCAATCTCTTCTTCTTCTTCTAGATGAACTGCAAGGTCCCTTCCAACTTTAACATTCTATAATTCTATTATTCTTCTTCTTTGTCTTCTTCTTCATAATCATCATCATCA
>NW_015163190.1:5851-13022 GCF_001447785.1 Gekko japonicus | reverse complement strand
CTTTCCCTCCATTTTATAATGTAAGAAAAATAATGTATTAGGAGCATGGATAGGGAAATTAGTGAGAATGCATGTGCACAAAGCACATAATCCAAAGTTCAAAACAAATTTTGAAAAATACAAAATATTCAATATTACGGCATGCAGTTTATCACATTGCGATCTGAACAGCAGGATGATTAAGGATCCCTGTTATCCTGTACTTTGGCTGAAATAATTCCTGCCATCTTTGTTCACCACTCTGACTCTTAAAGAAGCACCCATTCTGGTCCAGTCTAGTCTAGTCCCATATGTCTCTTGAATATTATCAAAGCTTCATCCCATTTACCAACTAATCAGCAAGAATAGCTATATATCTGATATAATCCCTAGCAACTGAAGTACTGTTGTCATAGTTGAGCTACTTCATTACAGGTAGGTATCAAGATGCTTATCTTCTTTTCTCATTAAAATCTTGTTCACATGTGCAAGTTCAGTGAAGACTTGCATGTGAGGCTAGATCTTCACAGATAGAATATTATAGATCAAATGTTCATGCTACTTCATATAATGTGCTTCTCCATGGAATTAGTTCACAAGTTTAGGTGCCAGTCAACAAGCTTAAATCACCAATTGCTGAGAAATCAAGGTGCATACATGTGTTCAGGTCATAAGCTAAACAAAGAAGCACAACTTGTAGCTGTTATATTCATACTTTTTACATTAGAATTACACAGAATCAATAGGATCTCAGTTGATTCTCCCACATTGCATACACCAGTGTGTGCAGTGATTCCTCTATGCTCAAGAAAACAAATGCTTATTTATATGTCCTGTTCTTACCTCTGCTAACACCAAGTATTCTTTCCCGTTGATATCATGCTTCCCATTAACATCTGCCCCTTAAATGCTGCTCCCTTTTGTATAAGTGTTCCATCTTGTGTAATATTATTTGACATTATTTATACCTTTTGACTGCAAGCCATTCAAAGGAGGGATGTGTTATCTCTTTGGCACTGAGTTGTCACTATATACCACCATGCACATTTATAGCACTGTATAAATGATTCATAATGGTTGTTAAACTATGAATTAAGAACGCAATCACATACAATAGGTGCTCCATGTGTCAGTCAGCCTACAATATTTCAGGAATAAATTTTTATTTCACATGCGGCTGCACAACTGACAAACAAATATCAGCATCAATAAAAGACTGCATTTTTGTCCCCCTCCCCCTTTTTCTTCCAGTTTCTCTCAAAGCTACTTATTATACCAAGGGCATTTCTTGTACTTGAGTTACTTCATCTGATTGCAAAACCAGAATTAACAAATTATAGAATTCTATCGCCCACATTTTTATCCCCATCTTTCGCCAAGAAGCTCAGGGAACTCACATGTGCTTCTCAGCTATTGTGTGAAGGTCACCTCATCTGGTGAACATCATAGCCAGGTGAGGATCTGAACTCTTATACTGTAATACCCACATTGCAATGGCTTTGTAAATATGATTAAAAAAAAAAACAGCAAAAGAAATCAAAGCAATGGAAACTCCAGGTGAATGCTGAAATTCAAATAAATATATTTATGTATTTTTAAAATGTTTATGCCACTTTTTCAGGGGAACCCATCCAAATGTATTTATTACTTCATTTAGAAGATTTATATGCCACTTCTTCAGATACCTGCTTGAGACAGCTTACAGATAATAAAACAAAACTATGAAAACACATCCATTAACAGTATAATAAAAAACATAAAACATTAAAATGTGCTAATTAAAACCCAGCATTAAAAAAGAATAAAACACATATCACTAAGCAGCTTAAAATATATAACAGTTTTCAGGCTAAAAACACACTATAAAAATGGTGGTAAGAGATTAGTGCCTTGACAAACAAAAAAAATGTTTGGGCTTGGCATGTAAAAATGAATAGCATAGGCAAGTTTCAAGCAGAAGTGAGAGGTGCCACCACTGAAAAAGTCCTGTGTCTGGTGAACATCTGCCTCACCTATGATTGTGGGGGCTTGAGAGAAAGATTTTAACTGTCAGGCTAGACAGTATGGCAGGAGGCAGTCCTTCAAGTAGCCTGGTTCAAAGCCATTTAGGGCTTTCAATGTAAGCACCAGCACTTTGAATTGTGCCAAGAAAGAAATAAGCAGCTGTAATGGGCTGTACTTTTAAAAGCTTAGAAGTGCTGTACAAAGAGGTAAAGGACTGTGAAGGGTTAATTCTTCACAGAGCCAGAGAACCTTGAGTGACAGGCTGTTCCAAGACATCTGATTGGTTAGCATCAGCTGAGCAGGGAAAGACTTCTAATCTGGATGTTGAGGAGAATTCAATCTGATTTCAGCCCTAGCTGAGAAGAGTTGAGTACTTACATTTTTGAAATTTAGTCCTTACTGAGAGCAGTTTAACATAGACAGGAGAATTGGGGGAAAGTTGGCAAGGACGAGTGAGTAGTTAGATGGTGCTATAAGGTGCTCTTACCCATATTTGGTCACATTCACTTTGAGCTTTCTTACATTTGCACTCCAATTGTCTGCCTAGCCATTTTGTCCCTGCAAGCCCCTTGATAAACCAAGGGGCATTCTGGATTCTGCAGGGGACAAAAGGGTGCTGTGAAGTGATTGTGTCCACAGTATGGGTTATCTCCATATTCCAGCAATCAACTATGACTTCAACCGGAGCACCTTGCTGACCAGAAAATCCTAAAGAGACCTTGGGAAACCATCCTGATCCATCAGACTCCTGGGGTTGAATATCCTATCTGGTCTCCCACCCTTTTGGGGTTTCTGAGCATCCATGAATATAAACCTTATCTGGTAATGGTCAGTCTATGACAAAGATATGTCTCAGATCCAAAAGTCTAGGTTCTCTTTTTACAGTAGCCACTTCTCTTATACATGGTGGTATTTTCCCAAAGATTTTGAGACCTACATTTATGAGGCTGGGTGACTTGAACTATCCTCATATTTATAGAATTAACTGTGTTCATGTCATTAAAAAAGGCAAAATTTATAGACAATTTGGAAGAGTTCATCAAGTAGTTGACTAGAGGTGAAGTGACGATGGACCTGGGCAGGGACCCACGTATCTTCAGGACCACCTCCTCTGGTATGTCCCCCAAAGAGTGTTACACTCTGCTGAGAATAATCTGCTGGTGATCCCTGGTCCCAACAATATCTGGCTGTCCTTGACCAAAGCCAGGGCTTTTTTGCCCCTGGCCCCAACCTGGTGGAACTCTGCCAAATAACATCAGGGCCCTGTGGGACTTAATGCATTTTTGTAGAGCCTGCAAGGCAGAGATGCTCTGCTAGGCCTTTGGTTGATGACAGTGACAGTCTCTATCATGGCTGGCACTTCCCTCCTTTATTCCATCTTTCTTTGGCCTCCTCCCTACCCTGCCTACAAAGCGGCAACACAGTCTAGAACTGGTTTAAAATTTGATCTATGGATGTCATCAGGGAACTGTTTTTAAGGGTGTCCTTACTGGTCTTTTATTGTATTTTATTTGCCGTTGTACATTGCCCAGAGACTTATTGACTCAGGGATTGGGTGATTCATAAATTTAATGTATAAATAAATGCATAAATAAATGCATAAATAAATAAAGTATTGTTGTACTGATTGGGTATAATGATCACAGTGCTACTAGTTTCAGTGTATAAGTGAATGCAAGGTTGGCCAGAAAGTCCAACACTAGAATCATATTTGATTTTAAAAGAATAAACTTCATAAAAATGAGATTAGTCAAAAGAAAGGTAAAAAGGAGTGTAAAGAGGATCAAAACCCTTCAGAATGTTTAGAGATTATTTAAATCCACAACAATGGAAGTTCAAATGGAATTTAAAGAAAAGATTAGGATAAGTACCAGCAAATCTAAGGGGATAGCAGTGTGGTTAATTAAGAAAGTCAAAGAAGTCATAAAAGGCAAGAATAAGTTTTATTTCCAAATAAGTCAAGTTATTCCAAATAAGACTTTGGAAAAACAAATGTAAGCTAATGATAACTTAAGTGGAAAGGAAGTATGAGAAATACATTGCTTAAAAAAATATTATGGCAAGCAGAAACAGGAAACAGAAAATGGAGGCAGAGGGATCTTTGGATGTCAAAAAGGTACAATGACTGCTGAAGGAACAGAGGGAGAAACTGGATAAATTCTTTGAATTAGTTTTCACTACTGGCAATGTAGTGCCATTACATATGCTGGAGCTACTTTTTATAGCAATGGTGTCAGAAAATGTAGTTATACAGAGGTAACAAAAGATAATATCCCAGCGCTAATGTACAAATTAACATCTGGTCTGAATGAAGGACTCCTAAGGGTCCTTAAAGAACTCCTATACAAAATAGTTGGTCTCCTAACAAAAGTATACTACTTGTTTCCAAAATAGGTCTCCCTTCCTGAGGACTGGAAAAAAACAAACGTTATACTATGTTTTAAGATATCCAGAAAATATCCAGGAAATTAATGTCCAGTTATCCTAATGTCTGTTCTCAGTAAGCTAGTGGAAAATAAACAAATAGACGAGAAGCCCTACTGAGTAAGAATAGGCCTGGAATGCTTTCTTTAAGGTGACTAACAAACATATGGACAACAGTTATCTGGTAGATCTTAAATACTTGGACTTCCAAAAGAATTCTGACAAAGTTGCTCACTGAAAGCTTTTGAGTAACTTTAGAAGTTATAAGAAACAATGATGAGTGCTCTCATGGATTAATAACTGGCTAAACAACAAGAAGAAAGTAGAGTAAATGGACAGATATTACAATAGAGGTAAGTATGAGTACAGACATCAGTATTGAGACCAGTACTATTGGGGATGAGCAGTGTAGTGGCTGAGTTTGCAGGTGATATCAAATTATTCAGAGGGGAAAACCATACTGGACTGCGAAGATCTTCAAAATGATTTCTGTAAATTAGGTGAGTGAGCAACACTGTGGCAAATGAGGGTCAGTGTAAGTGCAAAGTGATGCACACGAGTGGGGGAGCCTAACTTTAAATGTATGCCAATAGAAACTGAACTGGTACTGACTGACCACCAGGAAAGAGATGTTGGGGTTGTGATAGCTCAGTGAAAATATCAACTCAGTATGAGTCAGCAGAGAAAAAAAACAAAAATCTATGCTAGGGATTGTTAGAAAAGGAATTGGGAAAAAATGGCCAGTATCATAGCTCCCTGGGGTGGTTCTATTTGAAGACATGTGTTAGCCAAATTGGTCTGATTTATTATTAATATTGGGGGAATATGATCTATTTATAATTAGCAATTGGCATAAGGGAGCAATCACCTTTATATTCAGAGGTCCCACTTATCTATAGTAACAGTAACAGACAAGCAGATTGATATTAGTTCAAATCAATGTCTTTTACTGTATTTTATGCACATTCAAGTGTTACACAAACACAAAAACAACTATACAGGGCTAAGAAAGTAACAGCGTTCTGTGCACCTTGGTGTTTAGTCATGCCGGCCACATGACCACGGAAATGTCTTCAGACAGCGCTGGCTCTTTGGCTTTGAAACGGAGATGAGCACCGCAACCCTAAAGTTGGATTCGACTGGCTTTCGAGCAAGGGAACCTTTACCTTTAAGAAACTTAGAGAGATTGGGATAGCATATTTGCATTAGCAGGAAGTTTGTTGGTTGGGCAATACTTTTACCTGATCCTGAAGAGATGAAGTCTTCCAAATGGAAAAATATGGGAATGCTAGAAAAATGGGGATTATGCTAGGAAAAGGGAGCGTGCAGACTTAACCAGCAGAAAGCATGTGGAGACTCTGGCTGCGCAGACCAAGAGTCTTAAGGCTGGGTGGGTGGCAAGATAGCCACAAGTTCAAGAAGCAGAGAGTATAGGGTCGATGTGTGCATGGTCTAAGGAGTAAGAAGCCTTCGCCTTCCCCCTCCGAGAGGAGAAAGAATTATGACCTAAAAGGAGTGTAAATATCTCTACTAAAGTGTGGAAAAACGAGCGGGAAAGTGTCCAAGGCAATAGAGAACCTGAAAACTTGGCAGCTATCGACAGCAGGAAAATATTTACTGGACTTTCAAGATAAGAAGGTAACACCAGCAGGGATCAGTTAAAATGGCGACCACAGTCAAAGCACTATCTGAACAGATGGCTCAATTCCAAAGTCTAATGTTGGAATCACAAGAGGAGATAAGGACAACAATTGCAGATGTAAAACAGGAGGTTAAACAAATGAGTATGGAAGTTAAGGGAATCAAAGAACTGGCTACCCAAGCTGATAAAACAGTGAAGGAAAACAAGGAACAAATTAGCCACCTGAAGAGGCTCAATGCAGAACTTTCAGATAGAAGCCGAAGGGCTAATTTAATCATACACGGAATCCCAGAGGACATAGATTCAAAGCAATTAGAAAAGTGTATAATGGAATGGTTATCAAAGTAAGGAATAAAATTAAATGAGGAACAGATAGAACGCGCACATAGGCTGCAGGGCAAAAGGAGAGGAGGGGAACTGTGCCCTGTGATAATTAAGTTTGCGAGGGAGAAACTGCAACAACAAATATTCCTTGCTCTGAAGAAAAATAAAGATCTGAAATATAAAGAGAAGAGAATTTATGTGAGGCAAGATTTTTGCCAAGAAACATTGAAACAAAAGAGCCTAATGAAACCGTATGCTGGGAAACATTTCTATAATAAGATACAGTTCACCTGGGCATACCCAGCCTCCATGGTCATTTTTAGAGATGGGGAGAGATTAATTGCAAGAAACCCAGCAGAAGCAGTGAAACTTCTAAAAAAACTAGGAATTGACCCAGGGAATACAGAATCCCAAACAAGGATGGAGGAGACTACAACATTAGAAGAAGGAGAAG
Source organism: Gekko japonicus (assembly GCF_001447785.1). Lineage (NCBI taxonomy): Eukaryota > Metazoa > Chordata > Lepidosauria > Squamata > Gekkonidae > Gekko > Gekko japonicus. The sequence goes on along the minus strand of NW_015163190.1, from coordinate 6,195 downwards.
AAGAAGAGGAAGTTGCCAGACGTCAGGAAAAACGGCCAAGAAGGCTCTCATAGACACAAGAAAAGGGAAGTATCCATAGGATAAGAGGTCACAATTAAAGGATATAACTAAATATGAAGGGGGGGATGCGCACACCCAAAGGTATAGAGGGGGGGATGAGCTACCTTCCCCAGACACAAGCTCTATACCAGGGACAGGAGGGAAGGGGCGGAGGAGAAGAGGGAAGGGGGATCTTGCGGGGTAGGGAGGGAAGAATAACAAAAGTAAATGCTCAGCTAGGGAATCAGGGAAATTTAAGTGCAAAAGAATATGGATAAGATGTTGAAGGTGCTGACACTGAATGT
>NW_015163190.1:0-1918 GCF_001447785.1 Gekko japonicus | reverse complement strand
GTTAATGTACACTTAAACTAGCAAATAAAAATTATTATATAAAAATAAGAAGCAGAGAGTATAGAGGTTGTTGAGGGGGGGACAGAGAGCTAGCGTCTCTGTGTATCATCTTTTATTAGGTGACATTAGGAGGTGGGCTTAGCAGGTCCCTTCCCTTGGGATGACATAGGGGGGAGGTCTTGCTGGACCCCTCCCAGAAGACAACCCCTCTGTGGTCCATTCCAAAAAGTCACGGATGCAGTGGAGGAAGGGTGTCTAGATTGGGCAATATTGCATGTTACTTAAACTGGTAACAGAGACACCTGGATGGACGTTGAGTCATCATTTAACACTGATTGTCTTCCTTTGTCTTGAGGCTGCTAGAACTGGTTCTCCTAGGTACACAGCCAAGCTAATCCTTTTGTTAAGAGATTGTGGAAGATGTTCCTTTGTGTAGGCTTTGCAGCAACGAAGATGTTGGGGAGGGGAGAAACATGCTAGCTTTCTGGAACAGAGTCACTTAATGGTGTTTTGACTCCATTGCTTAACCAGCAATGGCAAGCTGGCAGCTTGTGTAGTGCTTGTGGTGTGTATAGGAAAAAGTATCTGGAACAGGGGAACCTTTTGGAAAGCATGGGCACATCATCTCAGACATCTGCTGGTGTGTGTCTGGCATCTCATTCTGGTCACCTGGCATCATAGTCCTTTTACACCCTAGGACACAGTTCATAGTTCATAAAAGAGCAAAAAGCTCCTTGCTGGCTAACACATGTGTACATCATGGGTATTGAAGCACTGGAAATGGTGCAGAATAGGCACCTACATTTATCAAGAAGATGAAGCACCTTCCTAGCAATGAAATGCTAATTTTTTAAAAAATATTTACGTTATTTATAGTCCACCTTTCTAACAGGAACTCAAGGCAGATTACACATAGTGAGTCAGTACAATCGACAATAACCAATAATCAATATCTGGAACCTCTAGAAAGAACTGAACCATAGCATAAGTATTCACAAGACACATAAGTTGCATAAATTGCATAAATAAGATCCTACTTACAATAAGGAGAGAAGAGTTGGTTTTTATACCCCAGTTTTCTCTACCCAAAGGAGTATCAAAGTGGCTTACAATCACCTTCCCTTGCACTCCCCTCAACAGGCACCTTGTGAGGAAGGTGGGGCTGAGAGAGTTCTGAGAGAACTGTGAATGACACAAGGTCATCCAGCTAGCTTCATGTGGAGGAGTGGGGAATCAAACCCATATTAGAGTCTGCCACTCTTAACCACTACACCTTGCTGATAACATGAAAAAATCCTTGATTAAATGGTGCATGTAATTAAATCCCCCGTGTATGCTCATGAAGTAGATATGGGCAAACGAGTATTCTCAATATTGTTTTTATCAAAGCACATTTTAAGAAAGGTGGAAAAAATGACACTGAAAGAAGTCTAGCAGAAAATTCCTGTTCACTGTGACATATTAAATTCAGATAATTCAAGGGATTGGTAGCATTCTTTATGGCTCATCTGCTGAAAATAAGTGTGAGTAAAAGTAATTTAGTCAAGTAGAGTTCTGACAGGATATGCATACAGAAATAACTAATTAGATGTCTTAAAAAATAAAAGTGTTGTAGTGTGTAAAACTCTAGGAACACAATCCAGCAAAAGTTAACTGCAAGTAAGGCAGAACTGAAAGTTTGTGTGTGTGTGTGATTTCATGAACATCTTAATCATTCTTGAAAAGTGGCATCCTGTTTCCAGTATTTTCTTTGGCAAACAGCTAAGAAAGACAAAAATATTTCACCTCTTTAGGAAGCATTGCCCTGAATAGGTATCATTTGGCTTCAGTGAAGGCATAGCTTCCTCTTTCTTTATAACTTCCTTTCTTCATTATCTCTTCTCTCGCTATAATAATGCTCTTTTAAAGTGGCAACATT
>NW_015163189.1:150377-160985 GCF_001447785.1 Gekko japonicus | reverse complement strand
TCCTTACTCTGTCTTCTACTCTTTTTAGTATCCAATTTAGTATAATCTGCAAATTTAATAAGCATTCCCTCTATCCCTTCATCCAAATAATTGAAAAAGATGTTGAACAAAACAGGTCCCAGGACAGATCCTTGAGGCACTCCACTTGTCACTCCTCTCCAAGAAGATGAGGGACCCTTCAGAAGCACTCTTTGGGTGTGATCTGTCAACCAGTTACTGATCCACCTAACAGTCATAGGATCCAAACCACATTTTTCCAGTTTGTCAGTCTGTCCAGTTGTGGAACCTTATCAAAAGCCTTACTGAAATCAAGATGAACTATGTCTACAGTATTCCCCTGATCCAGCAAGGCAGTAACTTTCTCAAAAAGAGAGATAGGGTTAGTCTGACATGACTTGTTCTTGAGAAAACTATGCCGGCTCTTAGTAATTACAGCCGTCCTTTCTAAATGCTCAAGGATTATTTGTCCTAAAACTTTCCCAGGTATAGACGTCAAGCTGACGGGTCAGTAGTTACCTGGATCCTCCTTTTTCTCCTTCTTGAAGATGGGGACAACATTTGCCCACCTCCAATCTTCTGGCACCTCACCTGTTCTGTATCTGATGAATGGAACTTTGACGCTCAAAAACTCATATACCCAAAATCTCGTTGGTTTCTAAGGTTCCAGACCTGGATACCCCAAGTTAAGCCTGACCAGATCTCAGAGGCTAAGCAGGGTCAGCCCTGGTTAGGACTTGGGTGGGAGACCACGAAGGAATTCCAGGGTTGCTGTGCAGAGGCAAACAATGGGAAACCACCTCCGAACATCTCCTGCCTGGAAAAGCATTTGGGGTCACCATAAGTTGGCACTTTCCACCACCAAGGTTGGGGTTACCATTTTTTGAAAAACAAAAAAAAGAGGACATGTTTCCTAACTGACTACTTCAAACCAGTAATGCCTCTGACAAATCTCATTCTAAATGCCTCTAATACTTAAGCTGTGATAACGGCTACTAACTAGGAACATCTTTAACCTTCCAACCCCAAAAAAGGATATTTTCATCAGTTTTTCTTAAAGAGCCCCAAAGAGGATGGGCACCAAAAAAGGGGACTTGTCCACTAAAAAGAGGACATCTGGTAACACTAACCAAGTGGCTACTGGACCTGAATCTAGCTGTTTTGTTGCAGACCAATGCAGCTACCCTCTGGAACCCTCTTAAAGAACATAAGAAGAGCCCTGCTGGATCAGACCAGTGGTCCATCCAGTCCAGCATCCTGTCTCACTCAGTGTCCAACCAGTTCCTCTGGAGGGCCAACAACAGGGCATAGAGGCCTAGGCCTTCCCCTGATGCTGCCTCCTGGTTCTGGGATTCAGAGGCCTTCATTAGAACATCAGAAGAGCCCTGCTGGATCAGACCAGTGGTCCATGCTAGTTCAGCATCTTCTCTCAAACAGTGGCCAACCGATGGCCAAAAACAGGGCACAGAGGATGAGGCCTTCTCCTGATGTTTCCTCCTGGCTCTGGGATTCAGAGGATTCGTGCTTCTGCAGGTGGAGGTTCCCCTCAGCCACCATGGCTAGTAGCCACTGATAGACTTACCCTCCATGAATCTCTCTAATCCTTTTTTTGAAGCTGTTTATTCCTGTGGCCCTCACTACATCCTCTGGCAGCAAATTCCACATTTTAATCACTCTCTGTGTAAAGTAGTATTTCCCTTTCTCTGTCCCGAACCTACTGCCCATCAGTTTCATTGGATGCCCTCGAGTTCCAGTCTTTTGGGAGAGGGAGAAAAATGCCTCTTGGTCAACTCTCTTAAATTCAGGATCTCACCCCCAGCCCTACTCTTTCAATTTTGTACATGTCGTTTTGTTGCCTAAATGCGATCTGCCTCTGCCTGCAGCTAATGAATCACATTATGTGTTTTCGAAGCACTATTCTTTTTTTTTTTGGAGACCATTTCAGACTTATTAGCGTTCTAATATGAAACAGAAGCAGGTCATTTTAGCAGAGAGAGGGGGGGGGAAATCAAGGGTTGACCCTTGTCCTGTATTTTGGTTATCTTTTCAATATTGCATTTGGGGTCCCCGAACGAACGGCATCTGGGTGAGGCGTAAGCTTGGTACAAGGCATCGTCTAGATGAGCAAAGCCCAGTATCACCCTCCACCCCCCCCCCCTCCCATGAAACCAAACGAAGAACAACAGCCCCAGCGAGAGAAAGACGAACCGGAAAACAATATTTTCGGCAGAAACGAACGTGACGTTTCTAAAAGGTGGCTCCCAAACGGTGGGCGCCGAAGGAATAACTCTTTCATCCCCCCCCCTGCTCCTCATTTAGCAAGTGCTAAATTGACAAAAAGAAAAAAGGATTTTTATTTTTATTTTTAAATCACGACCATGCCCCCCCCCCAAATCCACAAAACAGCCACGCCGAAGCTGGTGCGATAGCAGAAAAACCTTATAGCACATAATTAACAGACACATAATGTCTGGGTACTAGTAATTTCCTTCTAGCTGAGGTAAGGAAATAATTTAATCATGTTGATCAAATGAATCCCGGGAGGCTCGTGTAACATTATACCTCCCCCCCACACACACTCCCTACATCCACACAGAGAGTCCAAAATCTGCATTAACTGATAAGAGACTACTTAGTTGAATCAGGGTACTGAGCTGGCTAGAGGACCCTTAATAATATTTAAAAGACAAGGACGGTGACCGGTTTTGATAATTGGCTTGTTCTGGGACTGCAGTCAGATCGCCTCTCGATGCTGGCGTCTGCAAATGAAGAAGAAGGGGAAAAAGCCACATGTCTTTCTAGAAACAGCCACCGCATAAAACCAAGCTCTGCCTCTCCTCTGTCACCGATACCTGCTTCTTCTTCTTCTTTAAAGCAATGCTTAATCTTTAAGTCATCCACTATTAAGCCGCTAGCGGCACATAACCAAGATTTGTCTATAAATCACCAATACCGCTAGCAAGATCGTAGGAGGACTCCATCCCTTCCTTCAGCTAGGATATTATTATTCTTTCCCCCCGTCCTTTCCGCTCCTCTGGTGGGTTTCTTCTATTGTTCTCATTGAACTTCCTTCCTTGCTAGGCCAGGTAGTTCCACCAGTAATGAGGTGATATAATTTAATACTTTTCATCATACGTTTTATCTTTCCATTGTTTGCAAAATAATTTCTGCAATAACCCTTTTATCCTTTCCATAACTCTTTAGTGTAATGCTTGGGGAAAGAATTGTCTCTCTCTCTTTTTTCCCCTTCACGGCAGTGATTGATGTCCGATTTCATACTCCGAATAGGCCCCCATGAACCCGACTTATTGATAAGCATTAAAAAAGGGGCCCCGGAAAGAATATCAGGGATCAAAGGGTTAATGCCGTTTTATGAGGTTGTAAAAGCCCCTACCTCAGGATTCTTGTGTTAGCAATATTCTTTGTGTAAGATGTATGTTATTAAAACAAGTAGCGGCATCTGAATTAAAGCGACAGGATGATGGATGACGGCTGAAGTGGAGTCGGAGTCGTTTGCGGCGTTTTGGGCGAGATGTGGGAATTCTGGCTTGGCGCGGAGCACGTTCTGGCAGACGCATCGATTCGAAGGCTGACGCGCGTTCATAAATATGCCCCCGGAGAGGTGTGGCCTCGCTGAATTTACAAAATTACAGTCATGAATTATTTAACATTTATTTATGGACGCTATATTTAAAACGAAAACCGGGGACGCGTGGAAGGCGAGCAAGGGGCCGTCGTGCATGCTGTGATCGTTAGATAATGCAGATCCCCCCCCACACTCCAAAGGCAGACATCTATTGTGTATAATGCATGGAGATGCTAAGTCGGTTGGAGCTAGATAAGTCAGGTGTCTGGGAGTCGGCTTAATAAGCTTGGGAACCACTGCGCTTAAGGGATTGCGGCTGTTTCTAGGAAATACAAATTGGCTGTTCCAACCCTCACAATATTGACCTTCCAAAACAGGGGCTGAGTTGGGGAGCTCTTTGCTTCCACTGAGGCATATGAAAGGTGTTTTCAGAAAAGCCAAACGAATACGATGAGAAGAAGAGGAGATTGGATTTATAACCTGCCCTTCACTGCCCGAAGGAGTCTCAGAATGGTTTACAATCTCCTTTCCTTTCCCCTCCCCACAAAAGACACCCTGTGAGGTAGGTGGGGCTGAGAGAGCTCTTTCCAGAACTGCTTTTTCCAGAACAGCTCTGAAATAACTTGTGATTGACCCAAAGTCACACCAGCAGCTGCATATGGAGGAGTGGGGAAATCAAACCCGGTTCTCCCAGTTTAGAGCCCATGCTCCTTACCACTACACCAAAATGAACAATGAAATGCAGCAATTGTAACCGATGTATAAACAGCAGCACAACACTGCAAATCTATTATATCAAGGGCATATTTAAGAGCTAGACATGACAAAAGAATAGGTGAAAAAAAGACCGATGTCCTAATCTTATTGTATTCAACAGCCACAAGAGGAGTGTTTGATTTCGCCATATGGAGTTATTCCCTAGGGTACTCTTTCACTGAAAGAAGGGGGTCTCATTTAGTGGACAAGTTTTGTGCTCTGAAAAGTTCATTGTATCCAAAATCATGACCTTCGGGGGATGTGGCTCAGTGGGAGAAAATCTGCTTTGCTCGACGAAGGTTGCAGGTTCAATTCCTGGTATCTCCCGTTTAAAAAACCCTTTACCTTCCTGCCAGTCAGATTAGACCAGGAGTCCCCAACCTGGCGCCCATGTGCACCAAAGTGCCTGCTGACACTTCTCCTGGAACCCACCAAGTATTTTTAGAAAGTGGAGGGGGCCAACTGGGGTGTCCATCGAGGTTTCTGATAGGCCATGGGAGATTTCGGTCACTGTGCAGATTTTTTTTTTAAAAAAGTTCGTTTGGTAGTATCTGCCACCCCAGCACAAAGATCTTCACCGTGCAACTGAAGGTAAGCCGTGGCATCTATTTTGAGGCTGGTGCCACCTCCCGAAATAGCAATTTTATGGCAGCCCATTTTGTCACTGTATCAGAATTCCAAAGGTGTCCACAGGCTCAAGAAGGTTGGGGAGCCCCGGATTAGACAATAGAAGAAGAAGAAGAGGAGATCGGATTTATACCCTGCCCTTCACTACCCAAGAGAGTCTCAGAGGGATTTACAATCCCCTTTCCCTTCCCCTCCCCACAACAGACACCCTGTGAGGTAGGCGGGGCTGAGAGAGCTCTTGACAGAAACGGCTCTTTTTCAAGAACAGCTCTTATCAGAACTACGGCTTGCCCAAGGTCATCCAGCCAGGTGCAAGTGGAGGAGTGGGGAATCGAACCCGGTTCTTCCAGATTAGAGTCCGCGCACTTAACCACTACACTTAACGCACTTAACCACTACACCAAACCGGCTCTCTTGAGAGACCATGGTCGAATTTGATATAAGGTAGGCTCTTGCGTTCGCTCTCTACATGGGGCTGCCCTTATCCCAAATCCAGAAGCTGCAGCTGGTGCAGAATGCAGTGGCAAAGCTGTTGTTGTGTCTTCCTGTGCGGGAACACATCCAGCCCACCCTAAAAGCTCTGCACTGGCTGCCTATCGCATACCGGATTTGGTTCAAGGTGCTGGTTCTTATCTTTAAAGCCCTATATGGTCAGGGATTTACTTACCTAAGGGACTGCGTTTCCCCATATGTCCCCCAGAGACCACTAAGATCGGGATCCCAAAATCACCTGGTTCTCCCAGGCCCTAAAGAAGCCAGGTTGGCTGTGACGAGGGCCAGAGCTGTCATGACCCCAGCGGGTTGCCAACTTCTGCCGCCTCCACCCTGAATTTAGGTCCCTTGAGAAGGTCCAGGGTACCCTCCCAAGCCCCTTCAAATTGCCCCTTTGTAGCCGAGAAACGTAAACGTGATGACCAGGCAGAGAAACAATTAAACAGGGAGGGTTTATTATTACAGTACAGGGCAGGGGAAAAACAAGACAAGACAAGGTGCTTTAAAATACATAACAGTGTTTAAAGGCCTAAAGAAACACAAAGCTAACGCAGCTACGTCGTACTCCTTAACTGTTACTACTCAAGCCCGACAGGCCCAGGGGTCATTTCCTGCGGGAGCGCACAGGAGCGGAGCTCTGGCAGTAAGGAGCCCAGGGGGTGGGCACATGCAACAAGCCCCGCCCCTGCTCCCAGCAGCCCTCAGTTGGGCCACGAGGAGCAAGAAGCAGCCAGGTAAGTTGCAGAGCCCCCCCCCAGCCCGCCTTCAGGTACAAGCTCTCCCTCCTCTGTGAGGGCAGATCTGTGCATCCCCCCCCATAGCTAGCAATCCAAAATAGTCCAGTGGAGCCTGAGCAGTGGGTGTTGCCTTCTGACACTTCCGGTGATGTCAGGGGGTGTGGCATATGCTAATGAACTCCTGCACCTCTTTTTCTACGAAATGACCCCTGCTGACAGCTCTCTTAGGCCAGGCCTCTGCCTGTACTCACTGTCCCCATTGAGGGATCTTTCTCCCAGACCAGTCTCCTCAGCTTAGCTCTGTGAGAGGCAAAAACTGCAGAGAGAAAAAGAACCCAGTTTAGCTGACCACCAAGTATATAAACAATCTCCTCAGAGAATTCCTGGACCCCCATTGGTTACCGCTGGCGCAAAACCTTGTGGGGATTGTAGGCTACCTTCTACTGCCATGCAGGTCTCTCCTGGGACCAGGCCGCACTAGGCCCCAGTTCTGCACAGATCTCCAGAGGCCTACACAGATCATGACCAATGTTCCATCTAAGCTGTGGAGTCTTGTGAGCAAAAATTCTACCTTGTGAGCTACTGGCATTAAAATTGTGAGCGAGCGATTTGGCTGCCACATAAATTAGTTTGCTCTGGAGCCCTCCTTCCTGAGCTAAGACAAAAATGTGTGAGCTGGAGGCTTAAAAACTGTGTGCTAGCTCACACTAACTCAGCTTAGAGGGAACACTGATCATGACATAAGGTGTAGCAAAAGATGGTGCACGAGGCATTCACAGACTCCGTGAGAAGACGTCCATGAAGCCTTGCACTAGTGCAAGAGATCTCAAGAGACCGGCAAGTCTATGGGGAATGGTGGGCACAGACATGTGACAGCGTATTTCCCACACCACATGCAGCTGCCTCGGTCGGAACCAATGCTTTGGCCCATCAAGCTCAGCACTGACTACTCTGACCGGCAGCATTTCTCCAGAGTCTCAAGGAGAGAGCCAGTTTGGTGTCGTGGTGAAGTGCGCGGACTCTAATCTGGGAGAACCGGGTTTCATTCCCCACTCCTCCACTTGCACCTGGCTGGATGACCTTGGGCAAGATGTAGTTCTGATAAGAGCTGTTCTTGAAAAAGAGCCGTTTCTGTCAAGAGCTCTCTTAGCCCCGCCTACCTCACAGGGTGTCTGTTGTGGGGAGGGGGAGGAAAAGGAGTTTGTCAGTCGCTCTGAGGCACCTTTGGGTAGCGAAGGGCGGGGTATAAATCCAATCTCTTCTCCTTATTCTTCTTCTTTCTCTTCCCTGACCACCATGTCCTTTTGCTTGGAGATGCCAGGAACTGAACTCAGGACCTCCTGCATGCAAAGCAAGGGCTCTGCCATTGAACCGCAGTCGCTCATCAGAATCACAACGCAACAGAAAGTGCTATTGTAGGGGAGATAATTGCATGTCTCCAGTGATAAAACCAGTGTGGTTTGAGTGCTGGAACAATGTTTAATTCGAGCAAGAGGTGTGCAATGTCAAGGGAATGCAGGTACATGTTGCACAGTAAATGGATTTAATTTGTTCTATCGTTATTTATGGGTTTCCCCCCCAAAAAATGAGCATGACAATTATTCTTTCTTTCTTCACTGAGTCAAGATCCCTTCAAATGATATAAATGCCCAGGGAGAGAGCCAGTGCGGTGTGGTGGGGAAGAGGGGCAGACTCTAGCCTAGAGAACCATGTATGATTCCCCACACCTGTGCATGGAGCCTGCTGGGTGATCCCTGTTCTCTCAAAGCTCTCTCAGCCCCACCTACCTCACCAGGCACACGTTATGGGGAAAGAAAGGGAAAGGCAACTATAAGCCACTTTGAGACTCCTTTCGGTAGGAAAAAGTGGAGTACAGAAAAAACTTTCTTCTTCCTCTTCTTCTTCACTCTGACACTCCTTTGGGTAGTGAATGGTGGGGCATAAGTCTAATCTCCTCCTCCTCCTCTTCATCCTCTTCTTCTCCTTCTTCTTTGTTCTGACACTCCTTTGGGTAGTGAAGGGTGGGGTATAAATACAGGCTCCTCCTCCTCCTCTACATCTTCTCCTCCTTCATCTCCTGCTTCGCTCTGACACTCCTTTGGGTAGTGGGGTATAAATCCAATCTCCTCCTCCTCTTCCTCTTGTTCGCCACTCTGAAACTCCTTTGGGTAGTGAAGGGTTGGGTTTAAATCCAATCTCCTCCTCCTCCTCCTCCTCCTCCTCCTCCTCCTCCTCTTCTTCTTCTTCTTCGCCACTCTGAAACTCCTTTGGGTAGTGAAGGGTGGGGTATAAATCCAATCTCCTCCTTTTCCTGAAGGGTAAGAACTATTTATTTAGAAAACTTATGGAAGATGCAGTTGGAATTTTCCAACAATTATGAATCATTTCTTTATTTTCAGTGTTGACTTCAGGCTTCGTTCGCTCCTGTTCCACATGTCACATTGTTCTGTTATCGTCTTTATTTTATTCATTTGTCTCCTATGTTCTCCGCCAATTCTCTGTTCCTGGGGCAGCTTACAATAAAGATATTAAACTGATGCATATAGATATATATGTGCATTTATATACACACATATATTTATTGGAACAGGATTTCCAGAAATAGTGACAGATTCAAACTTTATGAAACATAGTCCAAGTCCATTATTATTTCAATTTATCTCCTTATATATAAAGCTCATTTCGTGTGACTCCTGGAACACACTCCCACAGGCTTTGGCCAGGAGACCTGTCGATCACGACGTCTCGCCATCCATTGGTGGCTGCATTGCCAAGGTCTCGCCATCCATTGGTGACTGCATGCCCATGTGTTGTCAACGTCCCACCCACCCTCTGACAGAACCGCCGCCCAGCCTTTCCGCCTCAGTAAGCTGCGAGGTGACGGAGGCGGCACACGGCTTGCTCGCCCAGCAACCTGCCTTCTCGCCTCCCTCTCCCCCGGTATGGCAGCTCTTCCTGCCTCCGCGGTGTGACGCCTGCTGCCCTGCTGCCGGCCTCTGCTGCTTGGCCCAGACTCGCACTCCTCTGCCCCTCCCTCACTCCATGTCGGTCAGGGGCCGTGGGCCGTCTCTGGCGATGGTGCAGCCTCTGGGTGCCCTTCTGTCCCGCCAGCGACTGCCTGTGGCTCCCGGCGGGGGTGGGTGGGTGAACCAGCGGGCTCTCTGACCCCCAGTGCCAAAAAGACACTCCACCCTGTGTCCCAAGCAACAAGAATACAGAGCCAGTTTGGTGTCGTGGTTAAGTGCGCGGACTCTAATCTGGGTGAACCGGGTTTGATTCCCCACTCCTCCACTTGCACCTGCTGGATGACCTTGGGCAAGCTGTAGTTCTGATAAGAGCTGTTCTTGAAAAAGAGCAGTTTCTGTCAGAGCTCTCTCAGCCCCACCTACCTCACAGGGTGTCTGTTGTGGGGAGGGGGAGGGGAAGGAGTTTGTAAGCCGCTCTGAGACTCCTCTGGGTAGTGAAGGGTGGGGTATAAATCCAATCTCTTCTTCTTCATTTCTTCTGGGGAGGGAGGAGGCCCGTGCCGATGTAGCCGTCGTACCACCTGGCCACTGCATGTCCTGATCTGCCATCCTCAGGCCAGGGCAATGTCCCTGCTTTTGGGATTCACTCGACACCCAGCCACACACCCAGCCCTGCGCTCCTCCATGGCTCCAGGTCGGTAAGGGGCCACAGGCCGCCACGTGCTTGGCCAGGCCTGCGAGAGGGGGGGGCACAGGTCCTCCATGACGCCAAACTCACCCAGGCCCTCTTCTAGAAGCCCGTTGCATTTCGGGCTGCAACGGGCCTCCCTCCTAGTTTAAAATATTTATTGGCTGCCTTTTCTGTTATACACACCAAAGATTTTCCAGGTAAACAAATAATATTAACATCAACATATTAAAGACAACGCCCTGACCAAGATAGCCCAGGCAAGCCCAAACTCAGCAGATCTCGGAAGCGAAACAGGCCCGACCCTGGCAAGTTTTTGGAAGGGAGACCTCCAAGGGATACCAGGGCGAGGATGCAGAGGCAGGCAACAGTAAGCCACCTCTCTGAAATGTCCAAGCACCACTAGGGGTTGCCCGAAGTCAACCGTGACTTCCAGGCATACACACGCACACAATACTCACCAAAAACATATTAAAACCAGCAACAAACAACCAGTAGAACAGCAGATTGATTTCTAAAGGTGCTTTAGAAAGAGTCTCTCAGCCCCACCTACCTCGCAGGGTGCCTGTTGTGGGGAGGGGAAGGGAAAGGAGTTTGTAAGCCACTCTGAGACTCCTTTGGGTAGTGAAGGGCGGGGAATAAATCCAATCTCTTCTTTTTTAAATAGACACACTTTTTTTTTTTGGCTAAAAGTTTCCCGGGGGGGCAGGGGTTTGCCCACTCTAGAAGAAGAAGAAGAAGAGGAGATTGGATTTATAC
>NW_015163189.1:144673-150303 GCF_001447785.1 Gekko japonicus | reverse complement strand
TGGGGAGTGAAGGGCGGGGAATAAATCCAACCTCTTCTTTTTTAAAAAATAGACACACTTTTTTTTTTTGGCTAAAAGTTTCCCAGGATTGCACTACCCAAAGGAGCCTCAGAGCAGCTTACAATCTCCTTTCCCTTCCCCTCCCGACAACAGACACCCTGTCAGGTAGGTGGGGCTGAGAGAACTCTTTCAAGGACTGTTCTTGAGAGGACAGCTCTGAGAGAACTTGTGACTGACCCAAGGTCACATGAGCAGCTGCATGTGGAGGCGTGGGGAATCAAACCCGGTTCTCCCAGATTAGAGTCCGCGCTCCTAACTGCTACACCAAACTGGCTCTCTGTAGGCCCGACCTGGTTTGGCTACTCTTGTTCACAGCTGCTGGGACTTTACTTCCCACGAGCCACGTAATGCGTCAGATCCTCCGTGTGACCATTATTGACCGAAACGCCGCCGTTGGAGAAAAGCCGTGCAGATAAGCAGCTGGGAAAGATACAGGAACCGGGCAGGCGGGCAGGCAACAGTTGGCATGGAGAAAACTGCAGGCCTGGGGCCTCCCAGTGTCCTTACTCCGAAGTGCAAACTTCCTCTCCCTGTCAGCAATCAATCAAGCGGTTTATGGAGCTGCAATATTTACACTCTAATTAAAAAATCATAAAGCCCGAGCCCTTCAGTTTGTAAAAAGAGGAACCTCTGGATCCGCTACTGCAACACGGGCGTTAATCAGTAACTTCTAATGATCTGCTCCAAGGCCTTGGAGGTTATACGCTTATTCAGCCACACACGGCAAATAAGATAATCAGCAAAAGGGAGATAAGTGCTAGGAACAGGCCGCAAGGAACACTCGCCTCAGCTGAATGTCATGACGATTCTCTCATTCTCTCTTTCCTCTCTCTCTCCCCCCTCCCTTCCTTTTCACATTTCTTTTTTTGTGTGTGTTTTGTTTTCACAGCAGGCTCCATTTCCAAGTTGGCGCTTCGATATCAGCATATTGCAGGGCAGGTTCCCCGGGAGGTGATTTCGGGGTGCCAAGCCCCCCGAGAAGCCAAGGAGAAACATCTGCTTTTACCTCCGCCCGGTCAGAGTTCAAGCACCATCCGCCTCGATGAAAAACGAGCCCAGGGAGTCGGTTTCTGCACGCCAAGTCATTTCTCTCCCCCCCCAATTCATCAGGGAAACCGCTGATCTCTGAATCTACGTTGCCTTTTCTGCTTAGGCAGACGAAAAGGGGGCTCTCGGCGAAACAATGGGGAAAAGCTAGGCCGTACATCAGCGGTAATAAAAATTAGGGAACAGTATGTTAGCCATAATTAGGGCTCCGCGTTAGAGATTTAAAGCGGTATTTATCATTCCTCCCTGTGGTATTGCGGGAGAGGAAGAGAGCGCTACCATTTGGCTTTCTGTTCCCATCTCCATTCGCATAGGTGTGCGCGCCACAAACGATGGGGAAAAAATCCCCAGCTGTCCTCCAAAATCCGACCCTTCCGCAACTTCAAATTAGAGCCCAATTACACGATTTTTGTCTGAGGTCATGGTTTCCGACAAAGATTGGGAAGAGGTGTGTCGTGCACATTTGGGTGGATCCAGACAACCGTCTACTGAGGTTACCCCATATCTACCCAAAGGGAAGATGACCTTGAAAAAAAACCGAGTGCCCTAAAATGGGTTATGCACTCACGAAAGGGTTTTATTGGGAGGTATTTCTGCATTGTGTGTGTGTGTATTTGTGTGTGTGTGCAGGGCTTTTTGTGTGGAAAAGGCCCAGCAGGAACTCATTAGCATAATAGGCCACACCCAACAGCAGAAACTTATTAGCATGTTAGGCCACACCCCTTACAGCACAGCTCATTGGCATATTAGGCCACACCCCCATGTTACCAGAAGTGTGCTCATCCAGCCACACCCACCTTTTGCTTCTTATTCTGTTTACCTCGTTTGTTGTCAAAACCCAGGACTTTTTTGTAGCAGGACCTCCTTTGCATGTTAGGCCACACACCCCTAATGTAGCCAATCCTAATGAGTTCCTGCTGTTGGGTGTGGCCTATTATGCTAATTAGTTCCTGCTGGGTGTGGCCAACTTGGAAGCCAGCCAGAACTCCGTTCCTGTGCGTTCCTGCCCAAAAATAGCCGTGTGTGTGTGTGTGTGCCAATGCCTGAAAATCATGGCAACTTTAGGTGACTCCTACTGGGGTGTGGAGGACGTTCAGAGAAGTGGCTTGGTAGTCTGCCTTCGCCTTCCGGCTCTGGTATTCTTTGGAGGTCACCCATCCAAATACTTGTCAGGGTTGGCCCTCAACTTCCAAGATCAGACGACATCAGGTTTGCCTGGGCTATATTACTGTACATAACAGAAGGTCGGACCAGAACCAACAGGTTGAAATTAAATCTGAAGAGTTTTCGGCTAAACATTCGGTCATGAGAAGGGAGGGCAGGAAGGTTTGCCTCAGTGCTTAGTTCTCATGGCCCTTTCTTACATGCCCAGGGAAATGCCGGCAGCCACTCTGGGGTCAGGAAGCCATTTTTCTCCAGGCCAGTTTGGCTGGAGATCCTGGAGGTGTTTTGTCATCTTCTGGGCATGGAACAGGGGTCACTGGGGTGTGTTCGTGTGTGGGGGGGGAGGTATTTGTGAATTTCCTGCCTTGTGCTGGGGGTGTGACTAGATGACTCTGGAGGTCCCTTCCAACTCTATGATTCTACGAACTGTAACTTTGAGAGCTAGATTCAAGTCCAGTAGCACATTTGTGATCAACGAGATTTGGGAGGAGGGGCATACGAGAACCAGTGCTCCCTTTTGTCAAGATTCCCTGATGAAGGGAGCTTTGACTCTTGAAAAGCGTGATGATGGTGGAAAGTGGTGTCAAGTCACGGCTGACTTATGGCGATTTATTTATTTATGTTTATTTATTACCAAATTTATACCCCACCCTCCCCGCAAGCGCCCTTCCTGCAAGCGCGATCCTGTAGGGTTTTCAAGGCAATGGACAAACAGAGGTGGTTTGCCATTGTCTTCCTCTGCATAGCAACCCTCAACTTTCTAGGAAGTCTCCCATCCAAGAACTGACGAGGGTTGAAAGAGGAAAGGCTGAAAGAGTTGGGTATGTTTAGCCTGGGAAAGAGAAGGCTGGACGTTTCCAAGCGGAGGCTGGACGACCATCTTTCGGGTATGTTGTAGGGCTATCTTTCGGCTGTGCTCCTGCAGAGTGCAGGGGGTTGGACTAGATGACCTGTAAGGTCCCTTCCAGCTCTAACATTCTAGGATTCTATGACCCTGCCTAGCTTCTGAGATTCGATCAGGTTTAACCTGGGCTATCCAGGTCTGGGCAGGAACGCCTTAGAGATCTAAAAGATTTTGGGAATACGAGTTTTTGAGAGTCAACTCCAGGAGCACCTTGGTGGTGGCGGGAAGTGCCTTCAAGTCACAGCCGACTTATGGCGACCCCATAGGGATTTCAAGGCAAAAGGCCTTCAGAGGTGGTTCGCCATTGCGTCCCTCTGCGTAGAGACCCCGGTACCCCTTGATGGTCTCTCATCCAAATACTGCGTCTGTCCTCACGGAGGCAGACAGCGACTGAGATAGAATATTTCAAAACATGCCATGTGAAATATTCGTCGGCGACAACAGATTGAACAGGTTTTTAGGGCTTTTTCACATGATGGAGCCGATAATATATGAGGACTCCAGCCCCACCGAGCTGTGGATAAACACAGAATGGAATATAATCCTACCAAGGAGATGTATTATTAGCCAAATGCTGGCAGCGGCGCCTTCAAAATGCAGAAAATCCAAAATCAAGTGTGCGAGAGCCTCTGGACTGCTCAAAGATGACCCAGCTCTCTGCTCCTTCTCAGATTTATGTCTTGCAGGAAAATACCTGCTGTGCTAGATTTGTAGACAACTCTGAAGAGGAAACGGAAGATCCTGGCCTTCCTCCAGTAACTTATCTGAATGTTGTGGTTGTGTCTGAACCTCTGGTGACCCAAGTGGCGACGCTGATAGAAAGTGCTGTGAAGTCACAGCTCACGAATGGTGCCCCCTGGTGGGGTTTCAAGGCAAGAGACGTCCAGAGGTTGGTTTGCCATTGCCTGCCTCTGGTCCCGGTCACACAAGCGGGATAAGCCGTGGGGGGAGTGCGGCTTTTTAGAGCCGCAACAAACTGAAGCGTGGCATCGGGAGCAGACAGTTCCCCGAGGCGCCGCGCATATGCCATCCACCGCGATCACATGCCGAGGGGGAAGGGAGGCTAAGAAGGGCGAGGCAGGTCAGCTGCAGTATTGGTGCGCATGCGCAGTCCGGCAGTTCCTTGTATCCCACGGGCTACCAGTGTGTTGGTGATCCCACAATCGCCGGTGCTGTGCGTTTTGTGGTAAGTACTGCTCTTGCAGTGGTATCTTTTAAATCCGCTTCTTCACGCCGATGGTACGGGTTGGAGACAGGCGTGCCACGCTTGCCAGATGTTGGCGTCTGATTGCACCCATTTGATCCGCCCTCCATCTGTCCCTCTTGTGGGACAAATCCTCCGTTTGACCGGGACCTCTGCGTAGCATCCCTGGGCTTCCTTGGTGGTCTCCCGTCCAAATGCTAGCTGGGGCTGACCCTGCTTAGCTTGTGAGATCTGAGGAGATCAGGCTACCTGGGCTGTCCACATTAGGGCCTGGAAAGCTTGTAACCCCTCAAATTTTGTTGGTCTCTACGGCTCAAGTGGTGAAGACGCTGAACTGCAGGCTGTGGAAGTTCAGCACTTCAAGACCCGAGTGTGCCGCATGACGGAGTGAGCTCCCGTCTCTAGTTCCAGCTCCTGCCAACCTAGCAGTTCGAAAGCAAGAAATTGCAAGTAGATAAATAGGTACCACTTCGGTGGGAAGGTAACAGCATTCCGTGCACCTTGGTGTTTAGTTATGCCGGCCACATGACCACGGAAATGCCTTCAGACAGCGCTGGCTCTTCGGCTTTGAAACGGAGATGAGCACCGCAACCCTAGAGTCGGATTCGACTGGCTTTTGAGCAAGGAGGAACCTTTACCTTTACCTTACAGTGCTACTGGAATCTAGCTCTTCTACTGAAGACCAACCTGTCTACCCTTCTGAAACGGTAATTTTTAATGTGAATTTAAGATGGTACCCTCATTTTCTTGACAGCACATACAAAGAAAACCCCTGTCTTCCTTTCGGGCAAAGAGGTGACCTCATGTGCATGCAATAGGTCGGTGAACTGACAATTCGCACCGTCTCGACGAAAAAACCAGGAAAAAGTTTACAGGACAGCAGGCTGTAAATGTGCAGGTGCACAACAAAATGATTTTATGCTCTCAGTATCGGGTAAAAGAAGATTCTTAAGAGTCCCTTGGACTGCAAGAAGAACAAATCAGTCAATCCTAAAAGAAATCAACCCTGACTGTTCCCTGGAAGGCCAGATAATGAAGCTGAAGCTCAAATACTTTGGCCACCCAATGAGAAGGGAGCACTCCCTGGAGAAGACCCTGATGCTGGGAAAGATTGAAGGTCAAAGAAGACGGGGACGGCTAAGGATGAGATGGTTAGACAGTGTCATAGATGCAATGAACATGAAATTGAGCAAACTTCAGAGGACGGCGGAAGACCGGAAGGCCTGGCGTGATCTGGTCCATGGGGTCGCG
>NW_015163189.1:133384-144019 GCF_001447785.1 Gekko japonicus | reverse complement strand
AGAAGACCCTGATGCTGGGAAAGTCTGAAGGTCAAAGAAGACGGGGATGGCAAAGGATGAGATGGTTAGACAGTGTCATAGATGCAACGAACATGAAATTGAGCAATCTTCAGAGGACGGCGGAAGACCGGAAGGCCTGGCGTGATCTGGTCCATGGGGTCGCGAAGAGTCAGACTCGACTGTGCGACTGAACAACAACAATCGGGTAAAATGTGGTCAGTTCCCAGGCTGTGAAAAATTGGGACTGCTGTGATCCAGTCTACATGAACACGCATGGATATGACATGCTGAACCACTGTTCCGTCAAGGTCAGTATTGTCTACTCAGACTGGAAGTGGCTCCCCAGGGTCTCGGGCGGGAGTGTTTCAAATCACCTGCTGCCAGATCCTTTAATGGGAGATGTCGAAGACTGAACTTGGGACCTTCTGCATGCCAAGCAGGTGCTCTACCCCTGAGTCACGGTTCTTTCCCAACACATGAAGCCACCTTGTATTGAATCAGACCCCTGGATCAGAGTCAGTATTGTCTACTCAGACTGGCAGTAGCTCTCCATGGTCTCAAATGGAGGTCTTTCCCATCACCTCCTACCTGGTCCGTTCAACTGGAGACGGGACCTTCTTCATGTCAAGCAGATGCTCTATGGCCCCTCCCAGCTAACAAACATGGACTCTTCCATCTAACAAGCAACCTTTCAATACTTTGTCTCCGTGGCTGCCCTTGCACCTGCTCAGCTCATTCTTCATGTAGGCTCTGTGACCTCGCCATGAGGCTCTTTCCAACATCAGAAGACACTACAAGAGTGAACTGGAACGAGGGGGAAACTCTATGTTCTGTGCATGGATAATTGGATATACACAAATGGATGGTTCTATATAAATGTAAAGCCTCTCTGCCCTGTTGTTGGCTCTCCGGAGGAACTGGTTGGCCACTATGTGAGACAGGATGCTGGACTAGATGGACCTTCACTGGTGTGATCCAGCAGGGCTCTTCTGATGTTCTTACGAAGGCCTTGGCCTCCATGCCCTGATGTTGGCCCTCCAGAGGAACTGGTTGGCCACTGTGTGCGATGGACTATATGCACTATTGGTCTGATCCAGCAGGGCTCTTCTTATGTTATTATGAAGGCCTCGGCCTCTATGCCCTGTTGTTGGCCATCCAGGGGAATTAGTTGGTCAATGTGTGAGACAGGATGCTGGACTAGATGGACCACTGGTCTGATCCAACGGTGCTTTTCTTATGTCTTTATGAAGGCCTTGGCCTCTCTGCCCTGTTGTTGGCCCTCTAGAGGACCTGGTTGGCCAATCTGTGAGACAGGATGCTGGATTAGATGGACCTTCACTGGTCTGATCCAGCAGAGCTCTTCTTATGTTCTTATGAAGGCTTCATCCCCTCTGCTCTGTTGTTGGCCCTGCAGAGGAACTGGTTGGCCACTGTGAGAGACAGGATGCTGGACTAAATGGACCACTGGTCTGTTCTAGCATGGCTTTTCTTACGTTCTTATCTCAAGAGAGCTTCAGGCTTTCCAGGAAAGCTACAAAACAGAATTATTCTGGAGAGGGTTTTTTTTTTTTTAAGTATTGTATCGTGTTTTAATGTTTATTTTTTTATCCAGTTCATTTGATACTATTTTTACTTTTCCAATTTTGTTCAGTTCATTTATCCAATTTTATCTAATTCATTTTAGAATGTTTTTATTTATATCCAAGCACATATTTTGCTTGACATGCAGTGTAAAGCGCAGTCAAGTTACATCTCAGCCATGGTGACCCCACAGGGTTTTTAAGACATTTTTTGTTGTTGTTGTTCAGGTAAGGAAGGAGGTGATAAGAACTGCGACCCCATTCTGTCTTCTGCCGTCCTCTGAAGTTGGCTCAACTCCATGTTCGTTGCATCTATGACACTGTCTAACCATCTCATCCTTTGCCGTCCCCGTCTTCTTTGACCTTCAATCTTTCCCAGCATCAGGGTCTCCTCCAGTGAGTGCTCCCTTCTCATTGGGTGGCCAAAGTATTTGAGCTTCAGTTTCATTATCTGGCCTTCCAGGGAACAGTCAGGGTTGATTTCTTTTAGGATGGACTGATTTGATCTTCTTGCAGTCCCAGGGACTCTCAAGAGTCTTCTCCAGCACCATAGTTCAAAAGAATCTATTCTTCGGCGCTCAGCCTTCCTTATAGTCCAACTCTTGCAGCCATACATGACTACTGGGAATACCATTGCTTTAATTTAAGGCATTTACCTTGTCACTTAAAGAGGTAAGGAAGGAGGTGATGTGGAAGACCCCTCAGCCTGAGACCCTGGAGAGCTGCTGGCAGTCTGAGCAGACAATTCTGACCTCGATGGACCAAGGGTCTGATACAATATTAGGCAGCTTCATGCGTGTACAAGACAGTTTAATCCTCTGCACGTTATATCCTAAGAACATAAGAGAAGCCGTGTTGGACCAGGCCAATGGCTCATTGGCCTGTGGAGAGCCAGTTTGGTGTAGTGGTTAGGAGTGCAGACTCTAATCTGGGAGAACTGGGTTTGATTCCCCACTCCTCCACATGCAGCTGCTGGTGTGACCTTGAGTCAGTCGCAAGTTCTTTCGGAGCTGTTCTCTCAGGAGTAGTTCTCGAAAGAGCTCTCTCAGCCCCACCTACCTCACAGGGTGTCTGTTGTGGGGAGGGGGAGGGAAAGGACAGTGTAAGCCACTCTGATACTCCTTTGGGTACTGAAGGGTGGGGTGTAAATCCAATCTCCCCCCCTCCTCCCCCTCCTCACATAGGAGCAGACTCCTATGTGAAATCTTATTGACCTGTGCATTTTTTCCTATGAAGGAATAAGTGATTGTTTTTCATTACCAGACACTAAATGATGTTTAATCGAGTCTCTTTTGTCATTGTATTGTTCTGTGGGCATCTAGCACACATCTGTATATATATATTTTTCATACCAGAGTGTCTTGGGATTGTGTGTTATTTTTGTGGATTGTTTAACTCAGGCCCCGGTCACACTGGGGGGAAAGGCACGGCTCAAGTGAGGCTTTTTTGAGCCGCAACAAAAGAGAAGCGCAGCGGCAGTATCAGACAGATCCCCTGAGCCGCCGCGCAGTTACCCCCAAAATGATCAGATGCCGGGAGGAAGCCACGGACTGGAGAGCGAGGCAAGCCCGCTGCGCATGCGTGTGCATGCGTGTGCATGTGTGTGCATTCGTGTGCATGCGCAGTTTGGCAGGACCTCACATGCTGCGGGAGAGACGGGCGCACCGGCAATCAGACGGCCGTCCCTGCAGCGGATTTTCTGGTACATACTGGTGTTTTCTAGGTTTTTTTTTTTTTAATCCGCATCTTCAGCCGGAAGACACGGATCGGGGATGGGTGTGTGCTGCTTCCCAGATGTTGCGGTGTGATCGTGCCCGCTTGATGCGCCCCCGATCCGTCCCTCTTGCAGATCGAATCCTCCTGTGTGACGGGGACCTCAGTAACCGGGCCTGAAACAAGGAACACCTTTGATGTTGCTACTGAACAGCCACAGGCATAAAAAGCCTTTAAAAGGATTACATTCGTTAGGAGCTACTCGGGATGAAAATCTAGAGTTCAGTTCCTTCCACCCAAACTGTATCCCTGGGAATAGCATGGGACATGGCTGTTTAAGGCTGTGATCACACACACTAAATAATCCACTCTCAATCCACTTTCAATGCACTTTCCAACTGGATTTTGTCAATTCACACAGTAAAAACCCGTTGGAAGGCGCACTGAAGGTGGATTGAAAGCGGATTGTTTAGTGCATGTGTGATCGCAGCCTAACAGAATGTTGGATTTGATGAATCCTGTCGGTCAGTTCCAGCACTGAATTTCTATTGCCACAGCTAAGGACATGGTCATGCATGGAAAGATTCTACTAGCTAGCAGCACCCGAAAAACATCTCTCTGGAATGGAATCTACTTTTCTCTTTGCACACAGGTATTTAAGACCTGGGTATGCTGGGTATGCTGCGGTGGCTCAAGTGGTTAAGACGCTGAACTGCAGGCTGTGGAAGGTCAGTAGTTCAGCAGTTCGAGACCCGGGTGCCACATGACGGAGTGAGCTCCCATCTCTAGTTCCAGCTCCTGCCAACCTAGCAGTTCGAAAGCAAGAAATTGCAAGTATATAAATAGGTACCACTTCAGTGGGAAGGTAACAGTGTTCCATGCACCTCGGTGTCTAGTCATGCCGGCCACATGACCACGGAAACATCTTCGGACAGCGCTGGCTCTTCGGCTTTGAAACGGAGATGAGCACCGCAACCCTAGAGTCGGACTCGACTGGCTTTCGAGCAAGGGAAACCTTTACCTTTACTTTTTTATGCTGCCCTGACCTGAATAACATAGGCAAGCCCGATCTCATCAGATCTCAGAAGCTAAGCAGGGTTAACTGTGATTAGTATTTGGATGGGAGACTTCCTTGGACTCCCAAGTTGGGAGGACAGGGGCAGGCTTTATCCAGCCACCTCTCAGAATATCCTCCAGGCCCCCAGTAGGGGTCAGTCACCAGAGGTCAACATGACTTCCAGGTGCAGACACACGTCACACCACAACACAAAAAATACAAAAATACCTCCCCCAAGACCTGGGTGCATCCTATGGTTGTCAGCCTCCAAATGGATGACAGAGCCCAGTTCCCCTGGAGAAAATGGCTGCTTTGGAGGGTAGACTCCATGGCATTACAGCCTGCTGAGGTCTCTCCCCTCCCTAAACCCCACTTTCCTTAAGTATTTCTCAAGGAAGAGCTGGCAACCCCAGTATGCCCAGAGGCATGAACCCAAGGGCTCTTCTCCTTTGGCTATTAGTCTGTGGGTCAGAACTTAGATCTGGGCAGAAGATCAGCTAGTAGAGAGAGGAGAACCACCTTGTAATTGGAGGCTTCCCCTCTTTCTTCTACTTTCTTGTTCATTGCTGTGAAAGAAAGAAAGAAAGAAAGAAAGAAAGAAAGAAAGAAAGAAAGAAAGAAAGAACCATTAAGCTCTTTGTATACATATACACATAAGTCAGTTATCAACATAACAAAAGATTGACCAGCAAGCCAAAGTGGTTAGGGAAAAAAAGCTACTTACTCCTTGAACCAACAGGCATCGAGACTGGTGAAAGAAAGAAAGAAAGAAAGAAAGAAAGAAAGAAAGAAAGAAAGAAAGAAAGAAAGAAAGAACCATTAAGCTCTTTGTATACATATACACATAAGTCAGTTATCAACATAACAAAAGATTGACCAGCAAGCCAAAGTGGTTAGGGAAAAAAAGCTACTTACTCCTTGAACCAACAGGCATCGAGACTGGTGTCTATTTTTTTGCATGAGCCAAAGTCTATCAGTAAGCTTACCAGTTACAATTTTTGTTCCTCATCTTGAAAAGAACCCACTCGAACCATAAATTTTTATTTATTTATTTATTTCACTTTACCCCACCCTCCCTGCTAGGCAGGCTCAGGGTGGCTTCCAAGAACTGACAAGCAGTATACATTCACAATAAAATATAAAACATCAGTTAAAACACAACCAGTCAATATAAAACATTCATTAGATGGCAATAAAACTAAAGTGCAATTTAGGGACACATTCAGCGGTGCCACCGCATTAGGTCGTATTGGATCGGGGTTCACACAGGGCGCTGCTGGTAAGACGTCACTCCTATCGGAACGCCTGCCTAAAAAGTTCTGTTTTCACGGCCCAGCGAAAATGTGACAAGTCCCGCAGGGCCCTGATCTCGGCAGGGAGCTCGTTCCAGTAGGCAGGAGCTACAAACGAAAAAGCCCTCGTCCTGGTCACCGTCAACCTGACTTCCTTAGGGCCAGCGAGGTCCAGGCGGTTTTGGGATCCTGATCGCAGTGCTCTCTGCAGAACATACGGGGAAAGGCGTCCCTCAGGTAGGCCGGTCCCTGACCATAAAGGGCTTTAAAGGTAAAAACCAGCACCTTGAAGTGAACCCGGAATGCTATTGGCAGCCAGTGCAGAGTCTTAAGCACAGGCTGGATGTGCTCCCACCTGGGGAGGCCCATCAGCAGCCTGGCCGCCGCATTCTGCACCAGCTGCAGCTTCCGGAGTTGTACCAAGGGCAGCCCCATGTATAGGGCACTGCAGTAGTCCAACCTCGAGGTGACCATAGCATGGATCACTGTAGCCAGATCATTGCGTTCGAGGAAGGGAACCAACTGCCTAATCAGCCGAAGATGGTAAAAGGCTGCCTTGGCAGCAGCTGCTACCTGGGCCTCCATTGTTAAGGAGGCATCCAGGAGCACTCCCAAACTCCTGACCCTCGGAGCTGGCACCAACGGTGCCCCACTGAAGGCTGGGAGTGGGATCCCTACCCCCGTACCGCTCCTATTCAGGCACAGGACCTCCGTCTTCGTTGGATTCAATTTCAATCGACTCAGTCTAAGCCATCCAGCCACGTCCTGCAACGCCTGGTCCAGATCTTCCAGGGTAGAGTCAGACTGGCCACCCAACATCAGATAGAGCTGGGTGTCATCCGCATATTGGTGACAACCCAGCCCATGTCTCCGGGCAATCTGGGCAAGGGGGCGCATATAGATGTTAAATAGCATCGGGGAGAGCACAGCCCCTTGGGGCACACCACACACTTGTGGGTGCCTTCGGGACCGCTGCTCCCCAATAGCCACCCTTTGTCCCCGACCTTGGAGAAAGGAGACAAGCCCTGAATTCCCATGTCGTCGAGGTGGTGGGCAAGCAGCTGATGGTCGACCATGTTGAACGCCGCCGACAGGTCTAGCAACAGCAGCACTGCCGCCCCGCCCCGATCCAGATGTCTCCAGAGGTCATCCATGAGAGCGACCAGTACTGTCTCCGTCCCATGGCCAGGGCGAAAACCGGACTGGAAAGGATCTAGCATGGAAGCGTCATCCAGAAAGCTCTGCAACTGTATCGCCACCGCCCTCTCAATTAACTTGCCCAAATAAGGCAAGTTGTAAACCTGAGCCAAGTTTGACCTGAGCCAGTAAACATGAGAATCCATTTGAGAGGGGGGGGGTTATTTTATTTCAGAAAAAAGACTATAGAGTGTCTATTATGAGTGGCTGTCAGTGGTGTAACTCTTGCATTCTGTTAAACAAGATTGCCTAGAATGTGACACTGGGGGGGGGGAACTAGAGAGATTTAGAGTTTTGACTAACATGTTCTCACTTTGTATATTATTGCAAGAAATCCAGAGCAAGGAGCATGAAATGGAAATCAGGGATGTATATTTCTGTGAAAATAAATACTTGGAACAGCTCTCGCTTTGCTTTGGTTTAAAAGTAGGCATACTTAAAAAAAAATGCAGACAAATACTGCCATTCCAAATAATCACGGCTTGAGCTTTGTACCGATAACCTGGTTGTCCTGGTTGCTAGTAGATGTAATAGTCTGATGGTGG
This sequence comes from Gekko japonicus, assembly GCF_001447785.1. NCBI lineage: Eukaryota > Metazoa > Chordata > Lepidosauria > Squamata > Gekkonidae > Gekko > Gekko japonicus. The sequence continues at coordinate 136,635 of NW_015163189.1, read as the reverse complement.
CTCAAGTGGTTAAGACGCTGAACTGCAGGCTGTGGAAGGTCAGTAGTTCAGCAGTTCAACTTTACCTTTTCCTTTACCAAATAAATAAGGATGTGCACAAATCAGCTAACGAATGAAAGTTTATGACGAATTTTGGGCGGTTTGTGGTCTGCAAAGCTATGTTCGTGAACTGAAGGGCTGCCACAAACTTCCATGAATTTTAAGGCAGTTTGTGGCGGTCCATGGTAGTTTGTGATGAGCAGAAGCAGAGCAGATGAGCAGAAAGCAGAGGTTTAAATGCGTTCTGCTAACAGCTGAGTTTGTAAGCCAGTTTGGTGTAGTGGTTGATAAATAAGGATGTGCACAAATCAGCTAACGAATGAAAGTTTATGACGAATTTTGGCCGGTTTGTGGTCTGCAAAGCTATGTTCGTGAACTGAAGGGCTGCCATAAACTTCCATGAATTTTAAGGCAGTTTGTGGCGGTCCATGGTAGTTTGTGATGAGCAGAAAGCAGAGGTTTAAATGTGTTCTGCTAACAGCTGAGTAAAAGGGAGCAGAAAGTAGGGGTCTAAATGGCTCCAAGCCATTTAAGCCCCTGCTTTTTGCCACCTTTCATGGGGAAACCCCTGATTTCTGCTAACAGCTGAATGATAGGAAGCAGAAAGCAGGGGTCTAAATGGCTCCAAGCCATTTAAACCCCTGCTTTCTGCCACCTTTCATGGGGAAACCCCTGACTTCTGCTAACAGCTGAGTGATAGGAAGCAGAAAGCAGGGGTCTAAATGGCTCCAAGCCATTTAATCCCCTGCTTTCTGCTTCCTGCCACCTTTCATGGGGAAACCCCTGCTTTCTGCTCCCTTCAAATAGTGGCGGGGAGCAGAAAGCATTGGTTATTAACCGATATGAACTGGTTCAGCTTGCAAACCAACTTCCCAGTTCATATCGGTTCATGGTTCGACCATGAACCACGAACCTGAACTGCAAAAATGTGGTTCACACCCATCCCTACAAATAAACCCACTTAAGTCACCTTAATACAACTTAATGCTGAAGATTAACGTAGTGCTGAAGATTTCCACTATCTGAAGCATCCCATGTCACCACCCAAATTGACAATACAGAGGACGCATCACCACAAATCACATTTATAAATTTGCATCTTGGAAATTTGAATTTCAAATCAAATGTCTGGGGTGTTGGCACTTGTCATTGGCAGATATCATGTGAGTTATCTTTGTCTGAATTTGTCTATATCCCTCCAAGGATACAAAGAGCCTGGCTGGGAACCTCAGGTTGTTGGGAATGTGGAGATTTGGAAGGGTTGCGTCAGTGCTTAGTCCTTGTGGCCCTTTCTTACACGCCCAGGGAAATGCTGATTGCCACTTTGCGCTCAAGAAGAAATATTTCTCCAGGCCAGTTTGCCTGGAGGTCTTTTGTCATCTTCTGGGCACGGAACAGTAGTCACTGCGGGTGTGTGGGGGGAGGTATTTGTGAATCTCCTGCATTGTGCAGGGGGTTGGTCTATATGACCCTGGAGGCCCCTTCCAACTCTATGATGCTGTGATTCTATTATATTGTTGTTACTGCTGTTGCTGTTGTAATTATTTACAGAGTTTGTGTCCCTAGATGGTCCATCTAGGCCACTAACCATTTAAAACATACAGGATAAAACCACATTTTAAAACCATTTTAACACACACACCCCGCTCCCAAATACACATTATTAATAATAAAAAGCTACAGTACATTAAAAAAACCAACACGTTTTTAAAAAAGTGATTCAAACATTGGCTAGGAAGGAGGGATCACTGAGGAAATGCCCAACAAACAGGGGAAAAAAGTCTTCACCACTGGTGGAATATGGCAACAGAAGGGGGACAGTTGAATCTCCCTTGGAGAGTTCTGGAGCTTTGGTGCCACGAGCTTTGGTGCCCCCTGTCCATAGCAATCTGGTGGGTCCTGAAAGTATCATCTTAAAGGGGGGGGGGGGCCCTCTCCCATGTGTTCTGCCAATAGGTACAGGTAAAGTTTCCCTTGCTCGAAAGCCAGTCGAATCCAGGGTTGCGGTGCTCACCTCCGTTTCAAAGCCGAAGAGCCAGCGCTGTCCGAAGACGTTTCCGTGGTCATGTGGCCGGCTTGACTAAACACCAAGGCGCATGGAACGCTGTTCCCTTCCCACCGAAGTGGTACCTATTTATCTACTTGCAATCTCTTGCTTTCGAACTGCTAGGTTGGCAGGAGCTGGAACTAGAGACGGGAGCTCACTCCATCATGCGGCACACTCGGGTCTCAAACTGCTGAACTACCGACCTCCGTTTTATTTTTTTGGCAGGATTTCTTTTTAGGGTGGATTCTGCACCGTCAACAATAACAACAAAACAAACCCCGGCCCTCTGAGGCGTTTGCAGCATGGGTTTCATCCCCGGCCACATTTCTGCTGCTCGAAACGATCGATGGGATGTTATTAAATGTACAAGCCATGCATATCTAATCCCACGTCTCCATGTTGCACCTAATTACACATATCAATTGCTTTCCCGTGACCCCTCCTCTCGAAATGAGCACGGCTTCACCGAAAGCGGGAGAGCTCCCAAAAAGGTGCGAAGAAGCACCCATTCCCCCATGGTTGTCGTTTCCAAAGGGAAAAAGGAAACCGTCCCGTTCCGCCATCCGGAGTGTTGACTGTATCGCGCTCTAAAGCCATAAGCCGCATCTCAGATGCCTCTGGATTATATTTGATATTCAATTCCCTTCTCCAACCGCCTCCCCCGCCTCCCCCCCCCCCCGACTTTGATTACACCCACAATGCCGCGCTTGTCAAACCCCCCCCCCACACCCAAGGTGTCAACGGCCTCCTATTTATTACACCTTGCGCTTTAAATATCACCTCTGACAAACAAAAGAAAAGCAAATGTTCCTAAATTTCCTGAAGGGCTGAAACACCAAGCCCGGATTATTATTGTTTATGTCTTAGCTTTAGCAGCCTACCCATGTCTCCATGGTCTGCTGTGCTGGCAATGATGAACGACCATTACAGGCGGCTTATTGGAAACGGCTTGATTTATAGCCCCGTCTCCCGCCCCAGTCTAATGGCTTCATTTCTTCCCTCCAGTGCATGATGCCACAGCCAAGGTCATTGCGCCAATGGCCTTTTGTTGTGTGCGTGGTGGGATGGGGGGGCTGATGACCACTGTGCCCCCCCCCCGGAGTGGACAGAAAGCAGAAGGGAGGGGAGGGGAGATGGGGGGGGGGGGGGGGTCGGGCGCGACCTG
>NW_015163189.1:121454-133300 GCF_001447785.1 Gekko japonicus | reverse complement strand
CTTGTTTTTTTTTTTGCTTTCCTTCCCCTCTTTTCCCAGACAAGGGCCTGCTTTATGAGCCACACTGGGAGAGTCTATTACTCACATCTACTTTAAATGACCAACATCAAATATATACAGCTCCCATTAAAGTGGAGATCAATAAAAATGCCATTAAGATAGTAAAAGTTGCTGATATTAGTGAAGCCCCCAAACAAAATATTTGATTTTCTTTCAGGTTGTTAGTGAGATGGAATACGGACGCGGGGATGGAATAGGGACGCAGGAGGAGAAAGGGGAGAGGAAGGGGAAGGGGGGGCGCGGGGAGGGCCGACCTCTGCTCAATAATTTATCTCTGAGATTCATTCAGCCTCTCACCCAATATTTCCCTCCTGTCTATTGATTCCTTATCATTATTTGTCATAAGCTGTCCTAACTCAAGGAGAAAATATGCCCTGTGTGTCCGAGGGGAGTCATACCTGAAGAAATGGAAAGGAATTTCATTAAAAGGGAGAAAGGACAACCCAGGCTTCGGGAAACTCTGGCGGCAAGTTGCCGGAGAGAAGAGGCGGGGGGCGGTGGTGTTTTGTTTGTGCAGCGTTCTGGATTTTAGGACTCTATCGAGCCGTTTAGGCGGCATCGGATGCCCCTGGTCTGAGGAGTGTTGACCGCGATGACGTAGGGCACTTTTACACTTGCTAACCGCTGCACTTCCAATTATTATGAGAGCCAGTTTGGTGTCGTGGTTAAGTACGTGGACTCTAATCTGGGAGAACCCGGTTTGATTCCCCACTCCTCCACTTGCACCTGGCTGGATGACCTTGGGCAAGCCGTAGTTCTGATAAGAGCTGTCCTTGAAAAAGAGCAGTTTCTGTCAGAGCTCTCACAGCCCCACTTATATCACAGGGTGGCTGCTGTGGGAAGGGGAAGGGAAAGGAGTTTGTAAGAGGCTCTGAGACACCTTTGGGTAGTGAAGGGCAGGGGATAAATCCAATCTCCTCCTCCTCTCCTCTCCTCTCTTCTATTCATTCATTCATTCATATTTATATACCACCCTCCCCAATGGGCTCAGGGTGGTGTACAACTGGTAAATATACAATTAAAACAGTATTAAAACAACAGTTTACAGATAAAAATAATAAAACACTGTGTAAATGTAAAATCATCAGATGACTAATCAGAAGCAGGCCACTGATGGACAATTGGCCAGAAAACGTTAGGGCCAAGAAGCTGGAGGGGGGGAGAGGGGAGAGGGGGACGTCCGCAGCCTCAACCAAATGCCCGGTGGAAGATCTCCGTCCTGCAGGCGCTGTGGAACAGCAATAAGTCCTGGAGGGCCCTGATCTCAATAGGGAGCTCATTCCACCAGGCTAGCTGGACTTCCCTGGGGCCGGGAACCACCAACAGATGTCGGTTGGTGGACCTCAGTGCTCTACTGAGGCTGTCTCACAGGTATGCTGCCCCCTGGCCATATAGGGCTTTAAAGGTAAGCACCAGCACCTTGAAACGGATCCGGAATTCAATAGGCAGCCAGCGCAGTTCGCGCAACATGGGGTGGATGCACTTTAGCAATTGCTTACCAGTGAGATTTGCTGCTCCCAGGGGTCATTTCGTAGAAAAAGAGGTGCAGGAGCTCATTAGCATAACTCATTAGCATAACAAATTTGCATATGTCACACCCCCTGACATCACCGGAAGTGTGTCAGAAGGCAACACCCACCGCTCAGGCTCCACTGGTCTGTTTTGGATTTCTAGCTACTGGGGGGGGGGGAGAATGTGCAGATCTGTCCTCACAGAGGAGGGAGAGCTTGTACCTGAATAAAACTTGGTCTTAAAGGTGCCACTGGACTGTTTTGGAGCGGGGGGCCGGGGGGAGCTCGGCAACTTACCTGGCTGCTTCTTGCTCTGACTGAGGGCTGCTGGGAGTGGGGGGTGGGGTTTGTTGCGTGTGCTCGCCCCCTTTGGCTCTTTACTGCCGGAGCTCCGCTCCTGAGCGCTCCTGCAAGAAATGATCCCTGGCTGTTCCACACAGTAAAATCCAGCTGCGAAGAGGGTTGAACGTGTTTTATTCAGCGTGTATGAAAGCGCCCGTTCGTTGATCCTGGGTACTAGCCGAATTTACATGAGAATGGGCCATCCAGCTTTAAAAATGGAAATAATTCCACAACTGTGAAACGTTCGCCTCCCTTCCCCTTCATTGCGGGGTGGTGGAAAGTGCCACCAGGCCACAGTTGACTTGTAATGACCCCTGGTAGGGTTTTTAAGGCGAGACACCTTCAGAGGTGGTTTGCCATTGCCTGCCTCTGTGGGAGAACCCTGGACTTCCTTGGTGGTCTCCCGTCTGAGTACAAACCAAGGCTGGGGCTGCGTAGCTTCCAAGATCTTAGGAGATCAGGCCAGCCGGGGACATCCAGGTTGGGGCAGAGATGGTTTTAGGGATGCCGGACCCCCAGTGTGGGTGGGGGTCCCCCGGTTTCAATGCTCCTCTCCCCCCAATTACCCCCCCAAAACAGGGAAGAATGCCAAAAATACATGTGATCAGCGTTCCCTCTAAGCTGAGTTAGTATGAGCTCGCTCACAGTTTTGTAGCCTCCGGCTCACACATTTTTGTCTTAGCTCAGGAAGGAGGGCTCCAGAGCAAACTAATTTATACAGTAGCCAAATCACTCGCTCACAACTTTAGTGCAAGTAGCTCACCAAGAAGAATTTTTGCTCACAAGACTCCACAATTTAGAGGGAACATTGCACGTGATGTGCCTACATGACCTACAAGTGACGTAGGCACGTCAGGGGGCGACGCTCTGGTTTTTGGGCAAAGCTCTATGGTAAAAGGAGCTGCGGTGGCTCAAGTGGTTAAGACGCTGAACTGCAGGCTGTGGAAGGTCGGTAGTTCAGCAGTTCGAGACCCGAGTGTGCCGCATGACGGAGTGAGCTCCCGTCTCTAGTTCCAGCTCCTGCCAACCTAGCCGTTCGAAAGCAAGAAATTGCAAGTAGATAAATAGGTACCACTTTGGTGGGAAGGTAACAGCGTTCCGTGCACCTTGGTGTTTAGTCATGCCGGCCACATGACCAAAGAAATGTCTTCGGACAGCGCTGGCTCTTTGGCTTTGAAACGGAGTTGAGCACCGCAACCCTAGAGTCGGATTTGACTGGCTTTCGAGCAAGGGAACCTTTACCTTTACCTATGGTAAAAGCTAATTCTACCATAGAGTTTTGCCCCAAAACCAGAGTGTCACGCCCCAATGTGCCTACATCACTTCCGGGTCATATAGACATGTCACATTTATTTTTGGTGATCCACCTCGCTCCCGGTAAGTTTCCCCCCATCCCCTGCCGGCAGTTGGGGACCTGGCAACCCTGGGTGGTTTGCCGCTGCCTGCCTCTGTGTAGCAACCCTGGACTTCTTTGGCCACCTCCCATCCAAGTGTGAACCAAGGTTGAGGCTGCCTAAGTTCTGTGATCGGACAAGATCAGGCCAGCCTGGACCATTTAGGTCGGGGTAGAGGTGGTTTGGGCTGCGGTGGCTCAAGTGGTTAAGACGCTGAGCTGCAGACCGGAAGGTCGGTAGTCCAGCAGTTCGAGACCTGAGTCCCGCATGATGGAGTGAGCTCCCCTCTTTGGTCCCAGCTCCTGCCAACCTTACAGTTCGAAAGCAAGAAATTGCAAGCAGATAGATAGGAACCACTTTGGTGGGAAGGTGACAGCGTTCCGTGCGCCTCGGCGTCTAGTCCTGCCACAGACACATCTTCGGACAGCGCTGGCTCTTCGGCTTGGAAACGGAGATGAGCACCGCTCCCCCTAGAGTCAGATTCGATTGGCTTTCGAGCGAGGGATACCTTGACCTTGACCTTACTTAGAGGTGGTTTGCCAGGGCCGGCCCTGCTTAGCTTCCAAGATGAGATGAGGCCAGCCTGGGCCATTCAAATCAGGGCCCTCCCCGTCACAGGCCTTGCATATGGCTTCAAAAGGGGTCAACATATTTTCCTCCACACAACGACCCCGGGATGTGCGGCCCTCCCTGGTCTACTGAAGGTGGAATGAAGAGCTAAATCTGCTTCAGTCGGGTGTACCTTCTGGAAACGTTACCTTGCCTCCTCCTCAGCGTTTCGCTTTCGACTCCAGCACGTGACACAAAGATGTGACGTAAAGAACAAAAACAAGGTAGTGGAAGTGGAGAGATAAAGGCCAGGGGACAGGATCTATAACCCAATCCAGTGTATATCTGGTGAGTTTACATCTCTGTATCCCTGGACTTCCCACCTTTTTGAGTCCACGGGCACATTTGGATTTCTGACACGGCAGGGCGGGCACAGCCACAAAATGGCTGCCACAAAACGGCTGCCGTAGGAGGCGGAGCCAGCCACAAAATGGCTGCCACAGCTGAACTTCAGTCACACAGGGCTGTGGTGGCAGCTGCTGCCGAAGCAACAGCCAGCCAGATCTCCAATGGCCAATCAGAAGCCTTGCTGGGCAAAAGACCTACCTGGCCCCTCCCATACAATCTGCCTCATTGTCTGTCTGTCTGTCTGTCTGTCCGTCCATCATCTGTCTGTCTGTCTGTCTGTCTGTCTGTCTATCTATCTATCTATCTTTCTATCTATCTATCTATCTATGATCTATCATCTATCCATTCATCCATCCATCAATTTTCATTGCACCATTCCTCCAAGAAGCTCAAATGGCATACGTAGTTCATAGTTGTGGAAGGGACCATGGCTCACTGGTAGAGTATATTTGGGCATGCAGAAGGTCCCAAGTTCAATCCTCAGCATCTCCAGCTAAAAGGATCAGTTGATACGTGATGTGAACGTACTGGGAGATTTGGTTAATGTAGCAGAGTTTTGCCTGGTCATAGAAGCATGATACTGAGTGCAGTAAATAAATCTCCCAAGAAATATATTGCAAAAGGTAAAAACTTACTTTTAGAAGAAGAAGAAGAAGAAGAGATTGTTGTGTATTGTGTGTATTGGGACTGTGATTTGAATGACAGTGTAACGTGTTTTTGCACCTTAACGCTTTTATTGAACGTATTTTTGATTGTTGTGAATTGTCGTATAGAAAATCAATAAATAAATAAATTAAAGAAGAAGAAGAGATTGGATTTATACCCCGTCCTTCACTCAGAGCAGGTTACACACTCCTTTCCCTCCCCCTCCCCACAACAGACATCCTGTGAGGTAGGTGGGGCTGAGAGAGCTCTGAGAGAACTGCCCTTGAGAGAACAGCTCTGAGAAAACTTGTGACTGACCCAAGGTCACCCCAGCAGCTGCAAGTGGAGGAATGGGGAATCAGACCCAGTTCTCCCAGATTAGAGTCCGTGCACTTAACCACTACACTGAACTGGCTCACATTTATTCAAGTAGATCCAGTTCACATTCAGGTCACACTTAAAAGAAGAGAAAGGAGCCTAAACTAATGAGTCTTTTCTCTATCGCAAATGGCCAGCTTGTCCGGCATCAGGTATTTGGGAGTATGAGGGCCTTGTCTCTACAGGAGAAACCTGCAGAGACATGTTTCTCCATGGAAGGCCATGTGCAGTGAATGAGAATAATAATATTTATCATATGGCAGTGTGTGTAGTATAGCCAGGGGAGCCTAAGATTGTCTGGCGATCTCCAAGGAATACCAGGGGTGTGACACAGAGGCAGGTAATGGCAAACCACCTCTGAAACGTCTCTTACTTTAAAAAAAGAAGAAGTCTAGCTCGCCACCTAGTGGTGCATAATGCTAAAAGAGCTAGAACTTCTCTGGCTGCCCTGGGCAATGTTCCCTCTAAGCTGTGGAGTTTTGTGAGCAAAAAATCTACTTTGTGAGCTACTGGCATGAAAGTTGCGAGCGGGCGATTTGGCTACTGCATCCATTAGTCTGCTCTGGAGCCCTCCTTCCTGAGTTAAGACAAAAATGTGTGAGCCGGAGGCTAAAAACCTGTGAGCTAGCTCACACTCACTCAGCTTAGAGGGAACACTGGCTGCCAGACCATCTTAGGATCTCTGGGCTATACTACACACACTGCTATACGATCATTATTACTGCCTTGAAGTGGCTTCTGACGTCTGGCAATCCTACGAATTAATGACCGCTGAAATGTCCGATCGTTAACAGCCTTGCCCTGGTCTTGCAAACTGAGGGACATTTATTCCTTGATGGAGTCCATCCACCTCCTGTTGGGTCTTCCTCTTTTCCTGCTGCCTCCGTCTTTTCCCGAGCATGATCGTCTCTTTCCAGGGACTCTTGTCTTCTCATAATGTGACCTCCTGGTCTATTCCTGATATAGTGCCTCAATAGCACAATATTGCTAATAGCACAACATTATGCACGAGGGAGAAAGTTGACAAAGAGACATTTTTTTCTCCCTCTCCCCAAAATTCTAGAACTCGAGGGCATCCGATGAAGCTGGTGGGCAGTAGGTTTACGATGGACCAAAGGAAATACTGCTTTACACAGAGAGTGGTTAAAATGTGGAACTGGCTGCCAAGAGGATGCAGTGATGGCCACAGGAATAAACAGCTTGGAAAGGGAATTAGATCGGTACATGGAGGTTAAGTCTATCAATGGCTACTAGCCACATTGACTGAGGGGAACCTCCACATCCAGAGGCACTAATCCTCTGAATCCCAGTGAGAGGAGGCAACATCAAGGAAAGGCATTGGCCACTCTGCCCTGATGTTGCCCCTCCAGAGGAACTGGTTGGCCACTGCGTGGGACAGGATGCTGGACTGGATGGACCATTGGTCTGAGGAGACAATTTACTGCAGTGGTTAAGTGCACAGACTCTAATCTGGGAGAACCGGGTTTGATTCCCCACTCCTCCACTTGTACCTGCTGGATGATCTTGGGCAAGCTGTAGTTCTGATCAGAGCTGTTCTTGAAAAAGAGCAGTTTCTGTCAGAGCTCTCTCAGCCCCACCAACCCCACAGGGTGTCTGTTGTGGGGAGGGGAAGGGAAAGGAGTTTGTAAGCTTCTCTGAGACACCTTTGCATAGTGAAGGGCGAGGTATAAATCCAATCTCCTCCTCCTCCTCCACCTCCTCCACCTCCTCCTCTACCTCCTCCTCCTTCCTCTTCTTCTTCTCCTTCTCCTTCTTCTTCTTCTTCATGTCACATCCGACAATATATAGACACAGACAGAATTATGTGATGAGAGAGAGCGGTCCATGTGGAAAAGATTCCTTGAAGGTAGAGAAGGTGATAACCCTTACGACATTCTTAGTAAGCAATTACTAGATTCTCTGGCCAAACCTCATCACCAAGTCCAGCTTCCCCCTGAATGGTCACAACAAAATAAAAGAAAATCAACATGCCCTTTCTTTTCCTCACCTCATGAAACTCCATGAAGCCAGCCGTTTTTAAATTCCTTCTGCTGTTAACTCTAATACCTGATTTAAAATTATATTACAAGCTATTAATGCATGCAGAGGGTTGGGGAGGATTTTAAAACCCACAGGAGATGCCGGGACCCAGTTATGATGTCATTCAAGGCCGCTCAATAATATACTGCGGCTCCTGCTTGCGATATTCCAAAAAAGCAACCATTAAACTAAATATAGACAAGGTATGTGTTGCCGCTACAGCACGAAATATTACCAACAGTGATCCTCGGTCATATACGGCAGCAAAACGGGATTATTTGTTTAATCTGTCTTTTTTTTAACTGTCGAGATCCGTAACACAGAGGCAAAGAACTGAATAAAAACCTTGGCGTTTGAAAGATGTTTATCTGTGAGGAGTGAAAAATGTGGGGACTCGGGCTGATTCAAAGCAGGAAACAGGGGAAAGTGAGAAGGTGGAGGACTACCAATCAAACGGTGAAGTAATCCAGAAAGAAAATGACATACGCCAAGCTCAGCGCCCGGGTGCTCGATATAAATCAGAAGGAGCCATTCAAGATAATTCAGACGCATTAACTTTTCCTCCCCGCATCAATGTAAGAGCGATAAAAGACAAGAGCAAAGGTAAACATCGGGCCCTACACTTTCGTTAAGTCGCCATTAGCAAAACAGAGCACTTTTAATTACACTTTCAGACAAGGGGGGCGAGCCATGCACGATGCTGGGAATCAATGTGAACACCGGCCAGCCGTTTGGCCCTGTTGATAAAATAAAATGGGAGTCCCTCATCCTTTTTGAGCCTGAGGGGAACCTTTTGAATTCTGACACCGTGTGGTAGGAGCAGCCACAAAATGGCTGCCGCAGGAGGCAGAGCTGAGGACAAAATGGCTGCCACAGCTGACCTTCAGTCACATGGTAAAGACACTTGTGCAGGAGTGGCAGCCGCCGCCAAAGGAGTGCTTATTTTTTTTTTTTAAATCTACACGGCCAATCAAAAAGCCTTACTGTGCAAAAGCGTCACCAGGTCCCTTCCATTTTCTAGAAACATCTGGTAAGAACCAGAAAAGCTGGTTAGGGACCCCTGAAATAAAACATCGACATTTTCTGAGGCCTATTCGACCTGACCAAAGGGGAAAGGTTGGTATGAACTAGTGTGCCAGATGTGCGGTGTGAACTGTGGTGGCCAAGATATGTGTGTTACCAGCCTTTGCAAAGATGGATTCATAAGATCATAAGAGCCCTGCTAGATCATACCAGTCTCTGTCTAGTCTAGCCCCCCCCCGCAAGGCAGTTGGAATGTCAGTTGCATATGGAACCTGCTGTATTCTGGTGGTGTGCAGGTCCCAGGTTCATGTTTTTAAAGCAGACTGACACTGTTTGCCCAAAGCCAGAGCACTCTCCCAGAGCCTCTTTCTAGCTCCCGTTGTATTTATTTCCACAACGGGCCTTATTTCTAGTGCTGTAATATTACAGCATGTGCAAAAAACAACAACAAGGTTCCGTTGCTGATGAAGTACATGGATACCTTAAGCGTGCTTCATAATTATGGAATAAAATTGTTATGAATTAGTGTATTCAGTATGACGACCGCCAGCCATTTTCTTCGATGGTGACTAAGGAGGAGCGGGGGACCTTTGAAATGGCAGCAACCATCCTGTTCCCCATGATGCATCCAGTCTTTTTTTACAACGTTACGATGCTTTAACATTACTGCGTATCACAAAAAAAGGAGGTTCCATCGCTGACAAGGTACCCGACCCCATGGACCGTGCAACCCCTTTTCAAAGGAATTGCGGAACACACGAGGAGGGTTGGATCCGAATTCAAGGGGGGGGGGAAATCACCAAAATAAATGCCCTTTTGTGGAAGGGGTGCTGCAAAGTCAGAACGACTGCTGGGGATACAACTTGCTGAGAAACGATGGCGACACTGAGGTGCTGAAAATGTCCCCAGTTTTGGAGAATGCCACATCCTACATGGATATTAGAAACTCTAGAATCAGCTGAAGTTGCTTTCTTCTCCATCTCCCGCTAGGCCTTTAATGTTAGAAGCAGGGGTCATTTCATAGAAAAAGAGCTAGGGGAACTCATTAGCATAACTCATTAGCATATGCCACACCCCCTGACATCACCGGAAGTGTGTCATAAGGCCACACCCCCTGACATCACCGGAAGTGTGTCATAAGGCCACACACCCTGCCCCCAATGGTCCCAGCCGCCACTGCCGGCCTTGCAGCTCCACTGCCGAGCCCCATGAGGGGCCCGGTGGTGGACCTGCAAGGCCGGCGGGAGTGCAAGGAAGCCCCGCAAAGGCCCTCCCTGGCCCCAGGCAGGCAGGGGTGGGGAGAGGCAGGGAGGAAGCAACTTACCCTCCCTCTTCTCCTGCCTCCTCCTGGCTGAATGAGGGTCGGAAGCGGGGCGGCCGGAAGCAGGATATGCCCCGCCCCCCGTACCTCACTGGGGGAACTGCGATCCCCCGCGATCCCCCCAAAATCCGTACCTCACCCGGGGGAACTGCGTTCCCCCGCGTTCCCCCCCCGAAATGACCTCTGGTTAGAAGACCCGTTTGAAACCCTGGGATGAAAGAGAAACAGATATATGTCATATAATCTCATTCATGTTTCTTTTGTTTCACTTAGGCCAAGGACTGTGACTGAGACTGTCAACATGCAGAGTTGGTGTAATGTATTCAATAGCTGCCGTTGAATGCATAACTGTATGTGAACAACATAATTGAATTGCCATGTAAAGCTTCGTCCTGGGCTAGGATCCAAATCCATCCAATCGCATTGCTAGCCCAGGAAGAACCAACCAATCACTTGTCAGCAAGCTCCCTGAGCGGGAATGTCCGTGATTGGTCCTTATGCATACAACCTTATTGGTTGGTAAATGTACAGTAGGCATGGCTACATTAGCCGGGAGAGTTTAAAAGCAGGACAGCTGCAATGTAAAAGCTGTTCTGGCTATCAGATGTTGATCCGTGTTGGAGTTGTGTTCGAGTTGTTGAATAAAGCTGAATCTTTGCTGAATCATTCTCCGACTACTTTGTTAAGCGAGCGACTTAACAGTTGGGAAGCTGAATACCTAGGCTTGGGAAGGAGGAGGAGGAGAATCCACCAAGTTGCTGCCAATCTATGGTGATCTCTTCCATGGCTGTTTCAGGCATGAGAGAAGCAGAGGTGGTTTGCCACTGCCTTCCTCCATCTAGCAACCCCTGTCACAGATTTTGGCTGGTTTGTGGTTTGCGAAGCAATGTTTGTGAACTGAAGAACCACCATGTACTTTCTCAAATTCTGATGCCGTTTGTGGCAGTTCATGGAGGTTTGTGAATAGCAGAAAGCAGGAACTTAAACCCCCTACCTTCTGCTCTTCGTGAAAAATAGCCAAATGTGGTGGGGAGCAGAAAGCAGGGGGTGAAATTTCATCGCCTGCTTTCTGCTCCCTGCTGCTCAGCTGTTTGGTTCAAATGGCCCACTTCTTTCTGTTTGCTTTTCGCAGAAAGAAGAAGATAGGGGTTTAAACATTAAACGGTTTAAACTTTAAACCTGAATTAGCTCAGAAACCGATATGAACTGGATTGGTTTGTGAACCAACCTCCCGGTTCATATCGGTTCATAGTTCCGTTTGTGGTTCAGCCACGAACCATGAACTGAATAGCAAAAATGGGGTTCGTGCTCATCCCTAATATTTTGGCTAGTTTATACTCTTGCTGGATTTTTAGTACTAGATTTTAATCGGGTTTTTTTCCCCAATTGTTATGACTTTTAGAGTTTTTAATTATGTTTTTACTTTGCAAACCCGCTCAAGCAGGCTGTAGAGAAAGATAAGAGGGTCTAAATAAATAAAACAAACAATAAAAGGTTAAAATGAGACACCAAGAAAAGAACAAGGCAGCTGGGGCCTTCCCAAGCCTGTCCTGAATTCTATCCCCGAGGAGAATTTTCAAAGATGCACTTATCCCTGCCACTGAAGTACTGGGACGAGAGAAACTTCCTCAAACCATTTCTGCTATCTAACCATAAAAACCACACAAGCCCTTTTGGGGTATCCACACACTCAGAACTCTGGGAGAGCTAACTCCTGCTTTCTTTTTAGGTTGAATCTACATTTGCCGTTTTAAATCAGTTGCATGCTGTATTGGCATTTTTAAATCAGTTTCGTGCTGCTGTGACACTGTCTCTATGTTTGACGGCGTCACAGCAGCACTGATTTAAAAATACAAATGTAGATTGGACCTTAGTATGTGAGAGATCCCAGTTTGGTGTAGTGGTTAAGTGTGCGGACTCTAATCTGGGAGAACCGGGTTTGATTCCCCACTCCTCCACTTGCAGCTGCTGGGTGACCTTGGGCAAGCCACAGTTCTGTCAGAGCTGTTCTTGAAAAAGAACAGTCCTCCAAAGAGCTCTCTCAGTCCCACCTACCTCACAGGGTGTCTGTTGTGGGGAGGGGAAGGGAAAGGGGTTTATAAGACGCTCTGAGACTCTGAGTGAAAAGCGGGGTATAAATCCAATCTCCTCCTCCTCCTCCTCCTCCTCCTCCTC
>NW_015163189.1:120859-121038 GCF_001447785.1 Gekko japonicus | reverse complement strand
GGGGAACTATTCAGAAAAGAAAATACTCCACACGGACTCAAACTCTACCCTCAGATTTGCATCCCAGAGCTTGTGGATTAAAGTATTGGTCACTATGCTCGAAAGAGCAACACTCCAAATCATGCTTTGTTTGCATCCCTGAATGTTCGCAGGGAACACAATTTGCCCCATATCTTCAG
>NW_015163189.1:117922-118030 GCF_001447785.1 Gekko japonicus | reverse complement strand
AGAGAGAGAGAGAGAAAGCACAAGAGAGAAAGTGGGAGAGCGAGGCCTTCCAAATGCCAGGGGGCCATGCTCCTGACAGCCAGGAGAAAGTATTGTATTTAAAGCTGA
>NW_015163189.1:107768-117388 GCF_001447785.1 Gekko japonicus | reverse complement strand
TACCCAAGGGAGTCTCAGAGCGGCTTACAAACTCCTTTCCCTTCCCCTCCCCACAACAGCCACCCTGGGAGGTAGGTGGGGCTGAGAGAGCTCTTGACAGAAACGGCTCCTTTTCAAGAACAGCTCTTATTTATTTATTTATTTAATATTTATTTATAATTTCAATTTATAGCCCGCCCTCCCTGCTACGCAGGCTCAGGGCGGCTCACAGATCGGCACAAGCCATCACATAAAACCAGTTAAAACCATATAAAACCATTACTGCACTGTTACACAATTATTAAGTGCTCTAGATGTTCCAGAATAATCTTTCATAAAGATGGCGTCTCACAGATGGCACACTCAATCAGTGCTGTCAGTTCCACGGGGCGTTGTCGTTCTCTCTTCCCAGGGCCAGATTAATAATGATGGTCAAATAATGATGGTACAATAGTACCATCATTGTCAGAACTAGGGCTTGCCCAAGGTCGTCCAGCAGGTGCAAGTGGAGGAGTGGGGAATCAAACCCGGTTCTCCCAGATTGGAGTCCGCGCACCTAACCACTACACCAGACATCGAGATTAGGGAAATGGAGCTTGACCAATGGAAGGAAGTGGGAGGCCGGTGGCCGGGGTTTTGTGGTTTGTGGGGCAATTTTTTCCCCCCTTGTGGGGCTGAAGTTCTCAGAAAGAAAAAAAACATTTAGCCAATAGGAAGCTGGGAGACCTCCAAGGAATACCAGCAGCTGGGAGGTGGGGGCAGGCTTTATTCAGCCACCTCTCTGAATATCCTCCAGGCCCCCAGCGGGGGTCAGTCACCAGAGGACGCCATGGCTTCCAGGTGCGCATGCACATATGTGTGCATGTGTACACGCACACACATATGTAAAATACAAACAAAACCAACAAACCCCCCCCCCAATATTTTTCAAGGTCAGCCCTTATTTATTTATTCAATTTATATCCCACCCTCCCTGCCTAGGTAGGCTCAGGGTGGCTTACACAGAATATATAAAATAGTTAAAAACAGAGAAATTAGTTAAAATTGCAAGAAGAAGAAGAGGAGGAGGAGGAGGAGGAGATTGGATTTATACCCCGCTCTTCACTACCCAAAGGAGTCTCAGAATGGCTTACAAACTCCTTTCCCTTCCCCTCTCCACAACAGACACCCCGTGAGATAGGTGGGGCTGAGAGAACTCTGACAGAAACTGCTCTTTTTTCAAGAACAACTCTGACAGAACTATGGCTTGCCCAAGGTCATCCAGCAGCTGTTAGTGGAGGAGTGGGGAATCAAACCTGGTTCTCCCAGATTAGAGTCCACGCACTTAACCACTACACCAAACAAGGGTACTGTTATAAAACGTAGCATCGTATGCTGGTACAGTACATACACGATGGTGGGCACTAGCAGCACCCACAGGCATACAGTCAGTCAACATCACAGTCCGGGTTGTATCGGCTGCAAATAATGTTGCTAATATTGGGCCAGGGCCTCACTTTATTGGGTGCGCCTCCTAGCTGAAGGCCTGGTGGAAGAGCTCCGTCTTGCAGGTCCTGAGGAACTGTAAAAGGCCCTGCTTAGTTTCCGAGATCTGATGAAATCGGGTTTTAAGGCAAGGACACTTTGAGTCTCAAATGTTTGTATCCTGAAAACTTAGTTGATCTTTACAATGCCACTTGAGCTGTGGTGGCTCAAGTGGTGAAGACGCTGAGCTGCAGGCTGTGGAAGGTCGGTAGTTCAGCAGTTCGAGACCCGAGTGTGCCGCATGACAGAGTGAGCTAGTTGATGCTCTGTCATCTTGGTGCTTTTCGGGGTCAACAGTGGGATGGCTTCTAATGTCCTGGCCCCACTGGTGGACCTCCTGATCGCACTGGTATTTCTGGCCACTGTGTGATACAGAGTGTTGGACTGGATGGGCCTTTGCCTGATCCAACATTGGCATCTCTTATGTTCTTATGTTTTTATGTTCTCCCATCTCTAGTTCCAGCTCCTGCCAACCTAGCAGTTCGAAAGCAAGAAATTGCAAGTAGATAAATAGGTACCACTTCGGTGGGAAGGGAACAGCGTTCCGTGCGCCTTGGTGTTTAGTCATGCCGGCCACATGACCACGGAAACGTTCTTCGGACAGCGCTGGCTCTTCGGCTTTGAAACAGAGATGAGCACCGCAACCCTAGAGTCAGACTCGACTGGCTTTCGAGCAAGGGAACCTTTACCTTTACCTTTACCATGCCACTGGACTGGAATCCAGCTCCTCCACTCCAGGCAAACACAGCCACCCTCGGAAACTGAGAACAGATTGTCTCCCTTTAGACATTGCTGAGCATCCTAAACATTCACAGCAGCCAAAGATCAGAGAGGACTATCAAATGCATACAGGAGGGAGGAGACCAGTTGATTCCCATTTCGCTTGCCAAGTGATCACCTCATGGAGGAAAGTCGGCTGTCCGACAAGATGACCACTAGTTGACAAGAAACCGCATCGCTACGTGTGGTCATTTTGCAGACCTCAAAGAGGATATCTGGGCTGAGGAAACTGCTGATTAAAGAAGTGCTCTTGTCTTGAGTACAAACAGAGGAGCTTCGTTCCTTTTATGTACATCGCTGATGCTTTTTTTGTGGTCAAAACTTCCCACCTAGGTCATACTGAGATGCAAAAAATATTGAAATGTACTTTTAAGAAAGAACCCGAAATATTACTGTTAGGACTTAAAATGGAGGAAGTAAAGGTAACAAAAAGAACATTGTTATGGTATTTGATTACTACTCCCAGGATGACGTACGCAGATAAATGGGATTGGATTTAAAAAGTCCTTTTTATGGCTGAAATGGATAAACTTACAAGAAAACTTAATAATAAAGAAGATCGAGAATTTTTTGAGGACTGGTAGGACTTTAAAGAATATATGGAAAATAATTGGGACGTGAAAAGTAACTTGCTTTGTTTTGAAAGTTATTGAAAATGTAGTGACACGGAAAAATAATATGTTCTGTTTTGATAGATATGGAAAACGAAGATAAGTAATTGGAAGCTGAAATATTAATTGATAACGTCACCTAGATAAGTAGATATGAAAATGTAGTAGTGAAGAATGTTTATAAAGTTTATAATGGATTATTCAAGAGGGGGGAGCATTGCGGGAGGCCACCAAAAAGGGGGGAAGGAGTGGAGGAATGGGATATATGGGGGGGAGAAATGAAAGTATACAAATGTAATGTTGTTTGTTAATATATCCAAATAATAAAATTGTGTTTTTTTAAAAAAAACTTCCCTCCTAGGCAGGAGAGCTATAAAAAACTGGTTAACAGCTTGAGTTCGTTTTGAGGATGCTCTGCGTTGGCGCCGATAGTACAGGCTGGTTTTTTCTTCTCAAGCTACGCTTGTATCCCAACATGACCAACCGGAACTAGGAAAACCCTTTTTGCTTTCTCCAGATGAACACATGAAGCCACCTTGGACTGAATCGGGCCCTTGGGTCCATCAGGTTCAGCGTTGTCTACTCAGACTTGCAGTGGCTCCCCAGGGTCTCAGGCGGTGGTCTTTCCTGTAATGTATTCAATGAGCTGCCTATTGAATGCATAGTGTTGTGAAACATCTAATTGAATTGCCATGTTGAGCTTTGTCCTGGGCTAGGATCCAAATACATCCAATCCGGTTACTAGCCCAGGAACTAACATCCAATCACTTCACAGCAAGCTCCGTGAGCGGGAACGCTTGTGATTGGTCTTTATTGGTACAACCTCATTGGTTGGTAATTGTACAGTGGGCGTGGCTATATTAGCCGGGAATGTTTAAAAGCAGGTCTACAGGAAAACCCTTTTTGCTTTCTCCAGATGAACACATGAAGCCACCTTGGACTGAATCGGGCCCTTGGGTCCATCGGGTTCAGCGTTGTCTACTCAGACTGGCAGCCGCTCCCCAAGGTCTCAGGCGGTAGTCTTTCCCATCACTTACTGCCTGGTCCTTTTAACTGGAGATGCCGGGGATTGAACCTGGGATCATCTGCATGCCGAGCAGATGCTCTGCCACTGAGCCACGGCCCTTTCCCTAACCATCTTGAAACATGAATCTGACTTACACTGAATCAGATGCTTGGGTCCATCAAGTTCAGCGTTGTCTGCTCAGACTTGCAGCGGCTCTCCGGGGTCTCAGGCGGAGGTCTTTCCCATCACCTGCTGCCCAGCCCTTTTAACTGGAGAGGCCGGAGATACCCTACACTGACAGGATTTGCACTTGTGACCTTAACAGGACTGAGAACAAATGTAAAGAAAACAGTTGTGAGAGTCTGGCTTACAGATCAAGCAGTCAACAAAGACGTGCAAAGAAGATGTTTTCTGAATATTATGGTCAACAAGTACTACAGCACAATAAACAAATCCCTTCAAACCATAAGACAATCCTATTGTAAAAACACATCATCAATGTCATCTCTGGATTATATAATAACATTTCAAAATTGGATCTTCCTCAGGAAATATTCTGTAGTGTACAAAAATGCAGTTCTTTAGAATATGTTGCTGTATAATCCGGAGACGACGTTCATGATGTATTCTTACAGTAGGATTTTCTTATGATTAGAAGGAACCCAGGTGCCATCAGGAGGTCCACCTGTGGGACCAGAACTCCAGAGGCCCTCCCACTATGCCCCCCCAGGCACCAAGAATACAGAGCATCACTGCCCCAGATATAAGCGAAGTCATGTTGGATCAGGCCAATGGCTGAAGGCCTCTGAATTGTGCCTTTGAGAACTTTGGTTCCTGGGTATGATTGGGGGCACTGTTATTGGGCAGTTAAATGTAAACTGGGAGGGTAAAAAGTCTTAAAAGTTTGACACAGTTCATAAAAAGAAAAACGATGAAAAGACTGGACGCATAAAAGCGAGTTGGAGGATCTCCTCTCTTGGGTTTTTAGATAGTAGTGGGTACTTTACTTTTCCCCACATGTGTAGTTTCCCCTTCCCTTTCTTCTGTTGTAGTTTTTTGTAGTGATAAAAAATCAATAAAAAATCCCCTCCGGGGGCTCAAAAAGAAAAAGAAAAAAGGCCAATGGCCCCTCCAGTCCAACACTCTGTGTCACACAGTGGCCAAAAACACCAGGTGCCATCAGGAGGTCCACCAGCAGGGCCAGAACTCCAGAAGCCCTCCCACTGTTGTCCCCCCCAAGCACCAAGAATACAGAGCATCACTGCCCCAGACATAAGAACATAACAGAAGCCAATGATGGATCAGGACAATGGCCTCTCCAGTCCAACACTCTGTGTCACACAGTGGCCAAAACCCAGGGGTCATCAGGAGGTCCATCAGTGGGGCTAGAACTCCAGAAGCCCTCCCACTCTTGCCCCCCCAAGCACCAAGAATACAGAGCCTCACTTGCCACAGACAGAGTGTTCCATCTATACCTTGTGGCTAGGAGCCACTGATGGACCTCCGCTCCATCTGTTTATCCAGTCCCGTCTTGAAGCTCTCTGTGCTTGTCTAATGCCTGTCTACTACGATCGTGTCTTGGGTTAATAAAATTGTGGCCAAGTCTTCCAGACACCATCCTTGGGTCCATGCGAGACCTGTGGTGACAAGAAAGAGCTACCCCCAGCTGGTCTTGCTCTCTTGCCAAGCCCCGAGACTCCATCGCCGCCTTTCATGATCTGTGAAGAGGCGTTCCATGTTGCGTTCTTCTTTGTGGCTCACAAGCTCTTCCCCGCCCCCAAGCCTGCCAGATCCTCTTGAGTGTTTAATAAGACCATTCTCTCCCAACCGCGCTGGAGGTGAAGAAGAGCGGCAGGGTCTTAATTCATCCCATGCCTACAGTCAAGTGTGTGGAGCCGACCTTAGGGCGGCATCAAAAGCTCTGGGTTGGGTACCTGCTGGGCTGGAGTCTCCGTGTGGGGACGCGGGCATCAAAACTCATACCTTTTTTATTTTGTTTTTGCTCTCCGCCAAAGCACTCTCTGCTGTTCTTGGCCGAGTTCCTAGTCGCGTTTCAAAGGCCTGTTTCATGGCTCACCTCATTGCTCCCATCCATTGCCTGAGTACAAAAGCCACTCCGCCAATTCCGTCTCTGTCGGCCGCCTTCAGTCCCGCTGCTTCCTAAATGGAAGTGCTAAGAAGTTCTTCCTTTCGCACCTTCCGTGATCTGTGTGTCTGGGGCTAACAACATGCTGGCTTTTGCCTGCCTCCTCCCAGCTGATTGAATGCCTTACTCTTGACATTCAATAGCCTGTTCGGAGCCTCCAGAAGAGAAGACGGCTCATGTGGAGAGCCAGTTTGGTGTCGTGGTTAAGTGCGCGGACTCTAATCCGGGAGAACCGGGTTTGGTTCCCCACTCCTCCACTTACAGCTGCTGGTGTGACCTGGGGTCACTCACAAGTGCTCTCAGAGCTGTTTTCTCGAGGGCAGTTCTCAAGAGAGCTCTCTCAGCCCCACCTACCTCACGGGGTGTCTGTTGTGGGGAGGGGAAGGAAAAGGAATTGTAAGGCACTCTGAGACTTCTTCGGGTGGTGAAGGGCGGGGTATAAATCCAATCTCCTCCTCCACCTCTTCTTCTTCTTCAATTCCTCCTCTTCTTCTTCTTCAACTCCTCCTCTTCTTCTTCTTCTTCACCTCCTCCTTCTCCTCCTCCTTTCTTCTTCTTCACCTCCCCCTCCTCTTCTCTTCCTGCTCCTCTTCTTCACCTCCTCCTCCACTTCTCCTCCTCCTCCTCCTTTCTTCTTCTTCACCTCCCCCTCCTCTTCTCTTCCTGCTCCTCTTCTTCACCTCCTCCTCCACTTCTCCTCCTCCTCCTCCTTTCTTCTTCTTCACCTCCCCCTCCTCTTCTCTTCCTGCTCCTCTTCTTCACCTCCTCCTCCACTTCTCCTCCTCCTCCTCCTTTCTTCTTCTTCACCTCCTCCTCCTCTCCTCCTCCACCTCACCTCCTCTTCTTCAACTCCTCTTGCTTCTCCTCCTCCTCCCTCCCTCTCTTGCTAGCAGTGGGTCTTCTTTGCGTTGAAAGAAAGCATGGCCACATATATTTTGGGTGAAGTTGAAAGGCATGCTTGCATACTCAAAACTGAAACCCGTGACTCAGCATCAAGATAGTGAAGATGCAGTCCTTTGAAAATATAATTGAACACCGTGCAGACTAAAACCGACGTCTGTCACGTCTCATTTCTGAGGGGCCCCTAATCCCTCATGGACCTGCCTGACCACACCGGTCGTATTTGGAGGCTCTTCTTTGGATGCCCCCACCTTCTGAGGATAAACCAGTGGCAATCCTTCTCAGGAGGTTTTCAAGCAGAGGCTAGATGTCCATCTGACAGCAATGCTGATCCTGTGAACTTAGGCAGATCGTGAGTGGGAGGGCAGGAAGGGTTGCCTTCGTACTTAGTCCTCATCAGGGGTCATTTCCTGCAGGAGCACACAGGAGCGGAGCTCTGGCAGTAAGGAGCCCAGGGGGCGGGCACATGCAACAAGCCCTGCCCCTGCTCCCAGCAGCCCTCAGTCAGAGCAAGAAGCAGCCAGGTAAGTGGCAGAGCCCCCTCCGCGGCCCACCTTCAGGTACAAGCTCTCCCTCCTCTGTGAGGGCAGATCTGTGCCTTCTGCCCCCCCCCCAGCTACCAATCCAAAACAGTCCAGCGGCACCTTTAAGGCCTAGGTTTATTCATGTACAAGCTCTCCCTCCTCTTTGAGGGCAGATCTGCACGTTCCCCTCCCCCCATAGCTAGCAATCCAAACAGTCCAGTGGCACCTTTAAGACCAAGTTTTATTCAGGTACAAGCTCTCCCTCCTCTGCGAGGACAGATCTGCACGTTCACCCCCCCCAATAGCTAGCAATCCAAACAGTCCAGTGGCACCTTTAAGACCAAATTTTATTCAGGTACAAGCTCTTCCTCCTCTGCAAGGACAGATCTGCACGTTCCACCTCCCCCCCAACAGCTAGCAATCCAAAAGAGTCCAGTGGAGCCTGATTGGTGGGTGTTGCCTTCTGACACACTTCCGGTAATGTCAGAATGTGTGGCATATGCAAATAAGTTATGCTAATGAGTTACTCTAATTAGCTCCTGCACCTCTTTTTCTACAAAATGACCCCCGGTTCTCATGGCCCTTTCTTACATGCCCAGGGAAATGCTGATCGCCACTTCGGGGTCAGGAAGCAATTTACTCCAGGGCAGTTTGGCCAGGGATCCTGGACGTTTTGTTGTCATCTTCTGGGCTTGGCTCAGGGTCACTGGAGCTGTGGGGATCTGTGAATTTCCTGCATTGTGCAGGGGGTTGGACTAGATGACCCTGGAGGTCCATTCCAACTCTATGAATGTGGGAGACGTGGCAATCTGGGAGACCTCCGGAACTCTCTCACCAGCAGGGGTCATTTCGTAGTAAAAGAGGTGCAGGAGCTCATTAGCATAACTCATTAGCATAACTCATTTGCATGTGCCACACCTCCTGACATCACCGGAAGGGTGTCAGAAGGCAACACCCACCGCTCAGGCTCCACTGGACTGTTTTGGATGGCTAGCTATTGGGGTGGGGGACGTGCAGATCTGTCCTCGTAGAGGAGGGAGAGCTTGTACCTGAACAAAACTTGGTCTTAAAGGTGCCACTGGACTGTTTTGGATTGCTAGCTATTGGGGGGGGGCACGCAGATCTGCCCTCACAGAGGAGGGAGAGCTTGCACCTGAAGGTGGGCTGGGGGGCTGGGGCTCTGCAACTTACCTGGCTGCTTCTTGCTCCTCGTGGCCCGACTGAGGGCTGCTGGGAGCTGGGGGCAGGGCTTGTTGCATGTGCCTGCCCCTTGGGCTCCTTACTGCCGGAGCTCTGCTCCCGTGCGCTCCCACCGGAAATGTCCCCTGCTCTTGCATGCAGGGTTACAACATCCAACAGTTTTAACATCCTGGTTTGCTCCTGCTACCCAAGCGAACCTGGTTCTCCAAATCTGCCTGTCGAGCACGACTCATTCTGCAGACTTCGGCTGACGATGATGGGGAAACCGCAGCCAGCTAGACTGTATTAAGGTTAATTAACTGCAGAATGATGGTTTGCCCCAAGATGAATGTAACTCTTTATGACTGTCAACGTTCACATCTTCTCTCAGTTCCTTTCCTGAGAAGTCACAACTTCTTCATTTCCTACTTCCCCTTCATAGATCCACTGATTACCTTAAGTCAGTTACCTTTGAAATTCTGGCACAGGGGGGTGGGCGTGGCCACAAAATGGCTGCCACAGGAGGTCCGACCATGCACAAAATGGTGACCATGGAAGGTGGAGCTCTTAACAACTACTCTGTAGTGTACTCTAGAGAACAGGGTTTGATTCCCCACATTTCTTCTGCATGAGGCCTTTTGGGCAACCTTGGACCAGTCATGGTTCTCTCACAACTCTCCCAGCCCCACCTGCCTCACAAAGTGCCTGTTGTGGGGAGAGGAAGGGAAGGCGATTGTCAGCCCCTCGGAGACACATGCAGGGCTCTACTGGTAGCAGGAGCTCCTTTGCATATTAGGCCACACACCCCTAGTGTAGCCAATCCTCCAAGAGCTTACAGTAGCCCCAGTAAGAAGAGCTCTGTAAGCTCTTGGAGGATTGGCTACATTAGGGGGTGTGGCCTAATATGCAAAGGAGCTCCTGCTACCAGTAGACATGAGACCTGTTGGGTGACCTTGGGCCAGTCACGGTTC
>NW_015163189.1:90117-103130 GCF_001447785.1 Gekko japonicus | reverse complement strand
AAGTCCACTGTTGACAGCAAAAAGGAAAGAAAGGAGGTTCAGTGTTCCCTCTAAGCTGAGTTAGTGTGAGCCAGCTCCCAGTTTTTTAGCCTCCGGCTCACGCGTTTTTGTCTTTGCTCAGGGAGGATGGCTCCAGAGCAAATTAATTTACGCAGCAGCCAAACGGCTCGCTCACAACTTTAATGCCAGTGGCTCACAAAGAAGAATTTTCACTCCACAGCTTAGAGCAGTGGTTCTCAACCTTCCTAATGCCGCGACCCTTTAATTCAGTTCCTCATGTTGTGGTGACCCCCAACCATAAAGTTATTTTCCTTGCTATCATAAGACCATTGAAAATTTGTCTTTTCCGATGGTCTTAGGCGACCCCTGTGAAAGAGTCGTTTGACCCCCAAAGGGGGTTACGACCCACAGGTTGAGAACCACTGGCTTAGAGGGAGCATTGGAGGTAATGCACACAGCGGTGGACGATGAACGACTTCTGCTCTGAAACAAAACTCAAACCAGGAAATGCTTCCAGACAGATAAATCAAGACTCCCTCCACATTCAACTGTAATAAGGGAACAGGGTGTTTCCACTGCGAAGGGGAAAACTTCAACCAATCCCCCTCCTCGAGCATCTGTATCACTGAGCCGTCTAGTAATGTTGGCACCACAAAGGAAATGAAATGACAAACAAAGGGTGGGCTGAAAGATTGTGAAATACCACCGGCATGCCCTGGAGAGCCCCACATGAATGGGAAAGCGTTTCTTGGGGAATTAGACGCTCCGAGCCTTGTGTACATTTGCTTTAATTCCCATTCACACACAATTCGGGCTGAGAAGACACAGCCCAGGCAAAGCAAGAGCTTTCCAAGAGGCCACCGATTTCACCCGAAATCCCACAACAAAACAAAATGAGAAACCATGTGCAGTAACTCATATTAAAAAAAAACAAAACACTTCCAAGAAGCCCAAACTGTTAAGAATGATAATACCAGTGGCAAGAAGGATTTTGCCCAAGTGTTTCCCAAATCTTGCACAATTTATCACTTGGCCTCCCTCTCCCTTGTTTGGCATTTTGTGCGTGTGTGTGTGTGCCTGTTATGTACTGAGCCTAAGCCATTTCTCAAGCTGTTCTAGGAACGGGTTGTGCTTGCCACTTTAGAACAATAGCTCGCCAGAATCCTGGAACAAACCAATGGATAAGTGTTGCAATGTGAATAGCCTATTACTCTGTGTGTGTGTGTTGGGTGTGGTTTGTGCATGCTTTATAAGCAGGGCTCAAGCCCAGCAGGAACTCATTAGCATAATAGGCCGTGCCCAACAGCAGGAACTCATTAGCATATTAGGCCACACCCCCATGCCTTCCCTTGGCTTGCCTGGGCCCCCCGCAGTTGCAGGGAGCCCGGGCAAGCCGGCTCTTGGACAGACCAAGGAAGGCACGGGAAGGCATTTAAATGCCTCCCCGATCCTTCCAGGGCCCCCCTGGCCCACTCGCCTGGGGGGGTAACTCTCCAGGTTTTCCCTCTGTAGCCACGCATGCAGAGGTTTTGGCTGTAGTGGGCGTGGCCAACTCTGAAGCCAGCCAGAACTCCGTTCCTGTGCATTCCTGTCCCAAAATAGCCCTGCTGCTACCTGTCCTGAAAGCCAGTTTGGTGTAGTGGTTAAGTGTGTGGACTCTAATCTGGGAGAACCGGGTTTGATTCCCCACTCCTCCACTTGCACCTGCTGGATGACCTTGGGCAAGCCGTAGTTCTGATAAGAGCTGTCCTTGAAAAAGAGCAGTTTCTGTCAAGAGCTCTCTCAGCCCCAACTACCTTGCAGGGTGTCTGTTGTGGGGAGGGGAAGGGAAAGGAGTTTGTAAGCCGCTCTGAGACACTTTTGGGTAGTGAAGGGCGGGGTATAAATCAAATCTCCGCTTCTTCTTCTTCTTCCTTGTAGTGTGCTGAAATCACTGAATAAACTAGAGCTGATCACTGCATTGCATCTAGAACCCGGTATTTAACAGTTCCCATGCCTGGAAGTTATTGCAACCTCTGGCGACTCCTACTGGGGCACGGAAGACATGCAGAGAAGTGGCTTCATAGCCTGCCTCTGCCTCCCGGCCCCGGTATTCTTTGGAGGTCTCCCTTCCAAATACTTGCCACCATCGGCCTTGCTTAACTTCTGAGATCTGACCGGGCTTGCCCAGGCTATCCAGTTCAGGACCTATTTGGCCTTTACTGATGGGAGAAACTGGACAGTGGTGGCTCCCCTCGAGACCATTGCAACCAAACGTGCTCCCGAATAAAAGCCGATCTTATTTGGCTTTTATTCGGAAGCCTGAATTGGGATGGAAGGCAACGGTCAGTTTCAGATCACTGAAACTGACCAGCTCTGCCTTCCCTTCCAGAGGGGCACCTGGGGAAGCCAATCCTGGGAGGGAAGGCAGTTTAAACTATGGGTATAATGGCTGAATAAATTTAGCAGTAATGAATTTTTCTGAACCCCATATTGGGATTCGGGAATATTGGTATATACCGATATTTTTCGGGCTTGGTTTATCCAAACCCAAAAAATACTCCCCCCCCCCCTGCACACCCCTAGTTTCAACTTGCTGTGGCCATGGGTTATTTGGGTACTGTTTTGCTGTGGACTTAAATTGCCTCAACTCCCAACACTGAGAAAATCCGCGGTGGCAGGCAAATGTGGAAGGGACCTTAGAAGATGTTTAAAATAAATTCCATGAACCAATATTCCGATTCAAGCTCTCACTATAAGATTACACCAATCTGGAAGGATCATATTCAGGACCGGATGAAAAGGGAAAATCAGAAGACAAAGAATATGTCTGATAAAAGCATGCTGAAAGATGCTAGTTTTTAAAATTAGAAATAAGCAGCTGCATATCCTGAAAATTACAATCTCCTAAAAACGTCAGCGCCGCATATAGGCCATTACACACTGCGTAAGTCCTTTATGAACAGGAAGGGACTAACTTCTCATCCGCTGTTATTATTTGTAATGAATAATTTACTCAGGCCTGAAAGATGGATATTAATTTTGGGATGCGAATCTGTGTGTGTGCAGCAAAAGGGCAGGGGGAAAGGATTTAGCAATCTCTAGAAGTTGGTCAAGAGGAGCAGGCAGAATTCATTACAGGCATAGACAGGAATACCCAACAGAAGGAATCTGTTTGAGGTCCTTCCTGTGCTCTGTTGGGTTCAATATTAACGGTAACCCGTTTTCGAAAATGGAGCTGGGCATTGGAGTAGGCAGCTTGACGGCAGGACCAGAGAAAGCCCCAGCAGCCTTTTCTTTATTAAGCAAATAAGGTGTTAGACTGGATTAAGAGACAGCCAGGCCGGTAGGAAAAGTCCATGATGTCATGATGTCTGGACATACGGCACTGCCATATACTCCTATAAAATAATCCTGAAATGATTTCTTACAGGCAGGCATATCAAATCCTCTTGAAAGATATTGAAAGATTTGAATTGTGTGCCTGAAAGAAATTGTCTTAGACAATGTTCCCTCTAAGTTGTGGAGTCGTGTGAGCAATAATTCTCCTTTGTGAGCTACTGGCATTAAAGTTGTGAGTGAGCGATTTGGCGGCTACATGAATTAGTTTGTTCTGGAGCCCTCCTTCCTGAGCCAGGATAAAAATGTGTGAGCCAGAGGCTAAAAAACTGTGAGCTAGCTCACACAACTCAGCTTAGAGGGAACACTGGACTCTTAGGAGTGTTTTTGGAGTATTATGGTTGACTGTTCCATGTGATTGGATTTGAGGCGGGCCCTTTCGGCACTCTCCTTTTAATCCATGTTCACCACGGCGTCCTCCAAGCAATTCTGCACTAAAATCAAATTCAACCTTCTTTCTAATCTAGGTCCCCCCCCCCCATTCTGCACTAAAATCAAATTCAATCTTTTAAATCCAGGTCCCCCCCCTGCGCTGCATCGCCTTCCTTCAGTGGTCAGCCCGGTTTCAGCCTGCTGTTGCCCCGGGTTATTTGCATGCTGTTTTGCTGTGGACTTAAACTGCCTGGACTCGAACACTGAAAAAATCCTGAGCGACAGGCAAATGCGGAAAGGACCATGCAAACATAGGATTTTGTTCTGTTCTTCCTTGAAGAAGCTTTGTGTGAAATGGATTCCAAGGCTAGTCAGCTCTACTGGAGAACCAAACGATGGTGTCCTTGAAAGTTTTTGAGAACTTTGAAGACTGAAACAAACATCCATCCTACCATTATCTGTCAGTCACCGTCTTACGAAAGACCATTTCTGATAAGGCTTAACAAGCATTATAACTCATTGGACCTGCGCTCTTTATTGGATTAGTCGTCTAGATCTGAGCCCCTCTATTTTGTGTGGTTCTGGAATCTCTCCTTATATATATTTGAGTTTTCGTGTGAACTCTTCCACACGCCTCCCCAGGCTTTGGGTCCCTGATCTGTCACTCAGGAGGGGGGCCAATCCCTGGCCGTGTTGCTTCCCTCTGTCGCCTCCCTCCAGCCCACAGACCCACTGGCCACTGACTCGCCCTCAGTCTCCGGGAGGCACCAGATGGGATGGACGCTCTGGTGGGTGGATGCCTCTGAGGCCCACCACCTCACCACCTGGCTGCTCATGGAGCTGGGAAACACAGTGGTCAGCTGGCGGCCCACATGGTCAGGCCGACAGGGTACGGGTGATGGGGACCGGAAGGCTGGGGCCTCCGATGCAGCAGCTGGCCGAGCCGAAGGGAGACCCGGCTGCCACCTCCCGGCAGCCCCGCAAAACTGTGCTCCGTGGCCTCGCCACTCTCATGCCCCATTCACCTCTGCACCGCAGTGCAGCCGAGCTCCTCACTGGCCTCCGCTTACCAGACTCGGCACCCGCTCCGCTCCCGCGTTCGACTCTGAGCACAGGAGTCGAACAGCAGGGACCGCCTCCCCCGCCTGACCTCTCCACTGCTGTCACGCCTTGCACACTGTGCTCAGCACCCCGTGCTTTATGTCTGCAGCCGCTGACCTCTGACCAGCATGGCTGCAGCGGCGGTGGCATCGCCAACACCTCCCCAGAGGGAAGGTGGCTGTGGAGGTGCTGGCCAAGGTCGCGGGGAGCATGCCACAGATTGGGGGCTCCTCCCGCCATGCCTGGCGCCCGGTCTCATGCTTGTGACTGCCCGGCCGCCCTGCCACTGTCACACCCACGCCAGCTGGAGCGAGACGACGGACAATGAGGGTCCTGACAATGACTTCCACAGCCTTCACGGCTTCCACCCTCACCCCGGGGTCTTGCTAGAGCTCGTTGCATTGACTTTGCAATGGCCCTGGCGGCTAGTAAGAACATAAGGGAAGCCAATGTTGTATCAGACCAATGGCCCATCCAGTCCAACACTCTGTGTCACACAGTGGCCAGAAATACCAGGGGCCATCAGGAGGTCCACCAGCGGGGCCAGGACACCAGAAGCCCTCCGACTGTTGACCCCCCCACGCACCAAGAAGACAGAGCATCCCTTTCCCCAGAGCCCCTATCTATACCTTGTGGCTAATAGCCACAGATGGACCTCTGCTCCATATGTTGATCCAATCCCCTCTTGAAGCTGTCCATGCTTGTAGCCGCCACCACCTCCTGTGGCAGTGAATTCCATGTGTTCATCACTCTCTGGGTGAAGAAGGACTTCCTTTGTTTGGAGAGGGGCCGTGGCTTAGTGGTAGAGCTATCTATACCTTGTGGCTAACAGCCACTGATGGACCTCTGCTCCATATGTTTATCCAATTCCCTCTTGAAGCCGTCCGTGCTTATAGCTGCCGCCACCTCCTGTGGCAGTGAATTCCATGTGTTAATCACTCTTTGGGTGAAGAAGGACGTCCTTTTATCTGTTCTAACCCAACTGCTCAGCAATTTCATTGAGTGCCCATGAGTTCTTGTCTT
Organism: Gekko japonicus; assembly: GCF_001447785.1. Taxonomy (NCBI): domain Eukaryota; kingdom Metazoa; phylum Chordata; class Lepidosauria; order Squamata; family Gekkonidae; genus Gekko; species Gekko japonicus. Next base: position 97,256 of record NW_015163189.1, on the reverse strand, counting down.
GTGAGAAAGGGAGAAAAGTACCTCTTTCTCTACCTGCTCTATCCCATTCATAATCTTATAAACCTCGATCATGTCACCCCTCAGTTATTGTTTCTCCAAGCTAAAGAGCCCCAAGCGTTTTAACCTTTCTTCATAGGGAAAGTGTTCCAACCCTGTTATCATTCTCGTTGCCCTTTTCTGCACTTTTTCCAATGCTATAATATCCTTTTTGAGTTGTGGTGACCAGAACTGCACACAGTATTCCAAATGAGGAAACACCATTGATTTATATAGGGGCGTTATGATACTGGCTGATTTGCTTTCAACTCCCTTCCTAATAATCCCCAGCATAGCGTTGGCCTTTTTTATTGCAGTCGCACACTGTCTCGACATTTTCAGTGAGTTATCTGACTGAAATTTTGGACAGGATATCGATATGCACGGAACGAATGGTTTATACGCATTTGTTTACATGAATAAGTGCTGAAGTGTGTTGAAAGTTTGACTTTTTTCATAGTTAATTTTCCACGGTTGCCCTTGTTGACTGGCTTGATCGTCCTTCCGTGATTCTCTTTCGGCTGCTACATTTTCTCCCGGGAAACAGATGTCTGTAGTCTGGAGCTCAGTTGCCACTTTAGGAGAACCTGGAAGTTAGAAATCCTGTTTGCAAGTGGAAATACGTAGATGATTATGACTGGGGAGGGGCCGTGGCTCAGTGGTAGAGCATCTGCTTGGCATGCAGAAGGTCCCAGGTTCAATCCCCGGCATCTCCAGTTAGAAGGGCCGGGTAGGAGGTGATGTGAAAGACCTCCACCTGAGACCCTGGAGAGCCATGAAGTGGGGCCGTGGCTCAGTGGTAGAGCATCTGCTTGGCATGCAGAAGGTCCCAGGTTCAATCCCCGGCATCTCCAGTTAAAAGGGCCGGGTAGGAGGTGATGTGAAATACCTCCGCCTGAGACCCCGGAGAGCCATGAAGTGGGGCCATAGCTCAGTGGTAGAGCATCTGCTTGGCATGCAGAAGGTCCTGGATTCAATCCCCGGCATCTCCCGTTAGAAGGGCTGGGTAGGAGGTGACGTGAAAGACCCCTCAGCCTGAGACCCTTGAGAGCTGCTGCCAGTCTGAGTAGACAGGACCGGGAGAGGAAAGTGAAGACTACTTGGAAGCGGTTGACAGGTAAAACGCTTCAGCCCCGTTTCCTAAACAGGACAGAAGCGTTTGTGTCTGAAATTACAACTATATTCCAGTAGGGAACCGGTTCTGAACCGGTTCTGTCTGAAATGACAGACCAGAAACCATTTGGGAACCGTTCCTCTTCCGGATTATATCGTCTGTCTGAAATTCCTCAGGAGCTCACTCTGTCACGCGGCACTCGGGTCTTGAACTGCGGAACTACCGACCTTCCGGCCTTCAGTTCAGCGTCTTCACCACTTGAGCCACCGCTGTACCTGAGGGATATTCATACACAGTTATAATCCAGAAATCTCACAGTGAATGTTTTTAGAAGACATAAAGCTGGGTGTACTCTCAACCAATGTTCCCTCTAAGCTGTGGAGTCTGGTGACCAAACATGCTGCTTTGTGAGTGACTGGCATTAAAATTGTGAGCAAGCGATTCGGCTACTGCATAAATCGGTTTGCTCTGGAGCCCTCCTTCCTGAGCCGAGACAAAAATCTGTAAGCCGGAGGCTAAAAAACTGCGAGCTAGCTCACACTAACTCAGCTTAGCAGGAACACTGCTCTCAACATCTATAGTTTTCACACGCTGACTGAACACTAATGTTTTGCCGCCGCTCCAAAATAGGTGGTAAAACCTCTTTGCTCCTGGCAGGCAAGGTGTGGCCCAAACAGACAAGGGAGCGCCCTTTTACAACTATTTGTGTTTCACACCAAACAGGTAACTGAACACAGGGTTGTGATATCGAAGCGCTGGGAAAGAGAGGACTACAATATGGCTCAAGGGGGAAAAGGAGAAGGAGGGGGGAGAGAGGGAGAGAGACCAAAAGCACATGTTTGTCGTATCACATTTGGTGTATAAATTAAATATAATCTGAGGGGGGGACATGAACCGGGGCCGCGCGCATAAAAATAGCCTTAATATTTCAACGCCTCCATCGCTTTGTGCGTCCAGGTTGTTACGAGAAGGTGGCTGCAAATGATTATTTCCCTCACAAGTTCGCACGGAGTTGTTTGCTTGGTTTAATAATAGTCTATCTTGTTCAGGCTGAGCAAACTGGTCCCGGGTGGGGTGGGGGGGTGGGGGAGGCGGCCATAAATCAATAGGCCGAGATGTAATCTTAGGTGTCTCGAATGCAGAGAGGGATTTCGGAACATAATGGCAGCGGTTGTCTATTGTCATTCAGGACCTGAGCTGCATCAGAAAAGGGCTTGTGGGAACTCCGTAAGAGTTGGTCAAAAGTGGGCTATAAATCAAACCGAGACAGGATTGTGCTGATTTCACACACACCGGCCTGGCGGGGAAGGGACCGGGGAGGGGAGTGATAGATCTGCAATTTATTGCTTATCACATCTGCTAGAAGTTTTATAATACAGCAAGCCTGACCTTCAGTGAACAAACACACGCCTTGTCTACCTGTTTCTGGCTTCCACACACACACCCCATCACAAACACGGCCCACATCTTGTTTTAAGGAGGCCTTGCCTTGTCGCGAGCAGCTGGGGGGAGCTGTCCATTCGAACTGGCCGTGGTCTCCTGGACATCAAAAACTGAGTAGGGAAATGGAAAAAAAACGTGAAATGTAAATGTAAAAAAGAGCCAGAGGTGTTGTTGTTGGGACTTAAAAGGGAAGAAGTTAATATTGCAAAATGAACTCTAATGTGGTGTATGATTACAACAGCTAGAATGACATATGCTCAATGTTGGAAACAGGAAAAAGTACCAGGGATCTGGGAATGGATAAAAAAAGTTAACTTTCATGGTGGAAATGGACAAAATGACAAGAAAGCTTAACAACCAAGAGGCAGAAGAATTTTTCGCAGACTGGAAGGACTTCAAAAACTATTTGGAGGAATATTGGGAGGTGAAGAACAACTTATTTAGCTTTGACAACTATTTTTTTTTTTGAACACAATTTTATTTTCATGAAAATATCGACATATCATCAGTTCAAGTTAATATTTCAGTTTTAACCCCATACCAATATCCCCAATTTAGCTTTGACAACTATTGATAGAAAGGTATTTAGAATGTGTATAAGTGTATAAGGATAATAGTGTTACCTAATAAGTTTAAGTGATAGATGAAAGGTGAAGGGAAATGGAAAACAAAATGTTTTTGGGAGGGAGGTTGGAGAACTGCGGGAAGCCAGAAGAGGGGGAGGATAGGGGTAGAAAAGGATATAAAATGATTGAAAAAATGTTATATTGTTTGATTTGATGTTATATCCTAATAAAAATTGCTTAAAAAAAACTGAGCAGAGTTTATTGAAAGGGATCGGATACTTACTCAACAGGACTGGAAGGTCTGCCACCGGGGTCTCCAACATGGGCATGGGTTGGGTGGGGCTTTTGTCTCATGATTGGCTGGCCAGGCCTTTTATAAAACGTTTGTTCCGGCAGCTGCTGCCACCACAGCACAAGGAGCCTCGCTGTGTGACCGACGCTGCCCTGTGTGTAGCCAAGGAAATATTTTTAAACAATGTGTTCATTTCTAAAAGGCGTCCTGTGAAACAGAGTTTCCGCCCAACATGCTGAAGAGTTACTATTAGACTTATAGGTAACATCACTCCTTTACCATTTTGGGCTAGCTCCACCTCCTGCAGCAGTCATTTTGTAGGTAGCACCGCCTCCTGCAGCAGCCATTTTGTTGCTGTGCCCACCACCCTGTGTCAACATTCCAAAGGTGCCCACCAGTCTACTGGGAGTTATTGTTAGACTTCTGCCCAACATGTTGAAGAGTTATTATAGCAGCCATTTTGTAGCTGGCACCGCCATCTTGTAGCTGACTCCACCTCCTGCAGCAGCCGTTTTGTAGCTAGCATTGCCTCCTGCAGCAGCCATCTTATAGCTGGCACCACTTCCTGTGGCAGCCATTTTGTAGCTGGCACCATCTCCTGCAGCAGCCATTTTGTATCTGGCACCACCTCCTACGGCAGCCATCTTGTAGCTGGCACCACCTCCTTCAGCAGCCATTGTGCTTTGTTATTGACCTATGAAGAAAAAAAAATGTGAGCATCAGGCTTCATTTCTACTCTTATAGATGAGACAAAACACTGGAAAGTATCTATAGAATCTTGTTCAGAAGAAGAAACGTCGAAACGACACAAGACATTCCAGAGAACGTCGTTAACGTCATTTTGCTTCGTTAAAAACCGACATCATTTGCTTCGTTAAAAACCACTTCTGTTTATTTGAAACAGACTGTATTTGTGTAAAAAAAAGCATATCACTTTAACTTATTTAAACAGCTTATATTTTCTGATTTTTGCAGTACTGTATTATTTAGTTTAGCGCACTTATCACAGTAATAATCACAGATAGGCAGACGATACCACTCTAATGGCAGAAAGTGAAGAGGACCTTAAGAGCCTCTTGCCCAGGATAAAAGAGGAGAGCGCAAAAGTGGGCTTGAAGCTCAACATAAAAAAAACTAAGATCATGGCATCCGGCCCCATCACTCCTTGGCAAATAGAAGGGGAAGTCGTGGAAGTAGTGACAGACTTCACGTTCCTGGGATCCCAGATCACCGCAGACTGTGACAGTAGCCATGAAATTAAAAGACGCCTGCTCCTTGGGAGGAAAGCGATGGCGAACCTCAACAGCATGATAAAAAGTAGAGACATCACCCTGCCAACAAAAGTCCACATGGTCAAAGCAATGATATTCCCAGTAGTCATGTATGGCTGTGAGAGTTGGACTATAAGGAAGGCCGAGCGCAGAAGAATAGATTCTTTTGAACTATGGTGCTGGAGAAGACTCTTGAGAGTCCCTTGGACTCCAAGGAGATCAAATCAGTCAATCCTAAAAGAAATCAACCCTGACTGTTCCCTGAAAGGCCAGATAATGAAACTGAAGCTCAAATACTTTGGCCACCCAATGAGAAGGGAGCACTCTCTGGAGAAGACCCTGATGCTGGGAAAGATTGAAGGTCAAAGAAGACGGGGACGGCAAAGGATGAGATGGTTAGACAGTGTCATAGATGCAACGAACATGAAATTGAGCAAACTTCAGAGGACGGCGGATATATACTGTGTACCATACTCTGTTTGCTTAACGCCATTTTGTAGCTGGCATCACCTCCCACAGCAGCCATCTTATAGCTGGCACCACTTCCTGTGGCAGCCATTTTGTAGCTGGCGCCACCTCCTTCAGCAGCCATCTTGTAGCTGGCACCACTTCCGGTGGCAGCCATTTTGTACTTGTGACCACCACTTCTGTCAACATTCCAAAGGTGCCCACAGGCTCAAAAACATTGGGGGCCCAGGTCTACTGTGAGTAAACAGGGCCTTGGGTGGTAAAAGGATGCAGAGCAAAAGCTCGGGCTGTTTGACAATACTCTCGTGTAAGTCACCCACTCCACTGCGGGAGGGAGTGTGTTTTGTTCTGCCTCACCTAGCATGTAAGCAGGGGTCATTTCCTGCAGGAGTGCAAAGGAGCGGAGATCCGGCAGTAAAGAGCCCAGGGGGAGGACACATGCGACAAGCCCACCCCCTGCTCCCAGCAGCCCTCAGTCACAGCACGAAGCAGCCAGGTAAGTTGCAGAGCTCCCCTCGGCCCAAAACAGTCCAGTGGCACCTTTAAGACCAAATTTCATTCAGGTACAAGCTCTCCCTCTACTCTAACCGGCAGTGGCTCTCCAGGTTCTCTGGAAGCGAGTTCTTTCACATCACCTCCTACCTGGTCCTTTTAACTAGAGATGCCGGGTATTGAACCTGGGACCTCCTGCCTGGAAAGCAGAGACTCTGCCGTAGAGCTGTGGTCCTTCCCCGAGCATGCTCATGAGTGCACAAAGCTGCCTTCTACTGAATCAGGCCCTTGGTCCCTCAAGCTCAGTATTGTCTACTCAGACTGGCAGCTGGTCCCCAGGGTCTTCCACATCACCTCCTACCTGGTCCTTTCACCTGGAAATGCTGGGGACTGAACCTGGGACCTTTTGCACACAAAGCAGAGCTTCTACAAGTGAGACAGGGCCCCTTCTTTATTATACTGACTTGTTGTGGGTACAATGCAACAACGTTCGGAGTTCGACACCTTTGTTCATTCCAGACTCACTCTGTAAGGAGGTGTGTTCCTAACAAGGTGTGGTGTAAATAATCATAACTCATCCCCTGTTAGGTTCGCCTCCCATCATCCCTCCCTTCCCTCTTTTAATTACTGCTGTCTCTCCCTTTCCTTCCCCTTCATTATCTCCTTCCCATGTCTAAATTTAGACGGTGAGCTCCATGAACAGCTTCCTTGTGACTCGGTAAAGCACGCTGCGTGCCGAGGCTTCCGTAAAATAAAGTACCAATAAATCGATTTACTCGATGATGGTTATTGTTGTTCAGTTGGGAGCGACCCTGCAATCTCAGCACTGGCCGGTTTCCATTGGGAATGGTCTTTCTTTCTTGGTTTGTTTTCTTTCCTCTTCCCAGTTGCCCACTCTACAATGTGTCTCTTCTTGGGGCAAGTTGCCTTTCCCTTCCGCCCAGTTATCCTCTCCAACATCAAGCCAATCCATTGCTCCTTCCTTCCTTTCCTCTGCAAAACCACAGACTTGGAGAACCATCACACCATGCCTATCAGCTAGGATTCCACCACCACCTGGAGAGAGGCATGGAGTGATGGCTCTTGAAGTCTTCTGGGAGGAGGAGGAGGAGGAGGAGAAGAAGAAGCAAGAGGAGGAGATTGGATTTATACCCTGCCCTTCCCTACCCAAAGGAGTCTCAGAGCGGCTTGCAATCTCCTTTCCCTTCCCGTCCCCACAACAGACACCCTGTGAGGTCGGTGGGGCTGAGAGAGCAAGAAGAAGAAGGAGGAGGAGGAGGAGAGGAGGAGGAGGAGGAGATTGGATTTATACCCCGCCCTTCACTAACCAAAGGAGTCTCAGAGTGGCTTGCGATCTCCTTTCCCTTCCCCTCCCCACAACAGACACCCTGTGAGGTCGGTGGGGCTGAGAGAGCAAGAAGAAGAAGGAGGAGGAGGAGGAGAGGAGGAGGAGGAGG